>NC_041389.1:631393102-631403163 GCF_002162155.2 Triticum dicoccoides
CGGTAACCCCCCGGTACTCCGGTAAAATCCCGATTTCACCGGGAAGGATTCCGATATCCAAATATAGCCTTCCAATATATCAATCTTTATGTCTCGACCATTTCGAGACTCCTCGTCATGTCTGTGATCACATCCGGGACTCCGAACAACCTTCGGTACATCAAAAACTATAAACTCATAATATAACTGTCATTGTAACGTTAAGCGTGCGGACCCTACGGGTTCGAGAACTATGTAGACATGACCTAGAACAGTTTCCGGTCAATAACCAATAGCGGAACCTGGATGCTCATATTGGCTCCTACATATTCTCCGATGATCTTTATCGGTCAAACCGCATAACAATATACGTTGTTCCCTTTGTCATCGGTATGTTACTTCCCCGAGATTCGATCGTCGGTATCCAATACCTAGTTCAATCTCGTTACCGGCAAGTCTATTTACTCGTTATGTAATGCATCATTCCATAACGAACTCATTAGCTACATTGCTTGCAAGGCTTATAGTGATGTGCATTACCGAGAGGGCCCAGAGATACCTCTCCGACAATTGGAGTGACAAATCCTAATCTCAAAATACGCCAACCCAACATGTACCTTCGGAGACACCTGTAGAGCTCTTTATAATCACCCAGTTACGTTGTGACGTTTGGTAGCACACAAAGTGTTCCTCCGGTAAACGGGAGTTGCTTAATCTCATAGTCATAGGAAAATGTATAAGCCATGAAGAAAGCAATAACAACATACTAAATGATCAAGTGCTAAGCTAACGGAATGGGTCAAGTCAATCACATCATTCTTCTAATGATGTGATCCCGTTAATCAAATGACAACTCATGTCTATGGTTAGGAAACTTAACCATCTTTGATTTACGAGCTAGTCAAGTAGAGGCATACTAGTGACACTCAGTTTATCTATGTATTCACACATGTATTATGTTTCCGGTTAATACAATTCTAGCATGAATAATAAACATTTATCATGAAATAAGGAAATAAATAATAACTTTATTATTGTCTCTAGGGCATATTTCCTTTAGTCTCCCACTTGTACTAGAGTCAATAATCTAGTTCACATCGCCATGTGATTTAACACCAATATTCACATCTGTATGTGATTAATACCCATAGTTCACATCGTCATGTGATCAACACCCAAAGGGTTTACTAGAGTCAATAATCTAGTTCACATCGCTATGTGATTAACACCCAAAGAGTACTAAGGTATGATCATGTTTTGCTTGTGAGAGAAGTTTAGTCAACGGGTCTGTCACATTCAGAGCCGTATGTATTTTGCAAATATTCCATGTCTACAATGCTCTGCACGGAGCTACTCTAGCTAATTGCTCCCACTTTCAATATGTATCCAGATTAAGACTTAGAGTCATCAGGATCAGTGCCAAAACTTGTATCGACGCAACCCTTTACGACGAACCTTTTGTCACCTCCATAATCGAGAAACATATCCTTATTCCACTAAGGATAATTTTGACCAATGTCTAGTGATCTACTCCTAGATCACTATTGTACTCCCTTGCCAAACCAAGGAAGAGTATACAATAGGTCTGGTCCATAGCATGACATACTTTTATAGAACCTATGACTGAGGCATAGGGAATGACTTTTCATTCTCTTTCTATTTTCTGCTGTGGTCGGGATTTGAGTCTTACTCAATTTCACACCTTGCAACACAGGCAAGAACTCCTTCTTTGACTGTTTCATTTTGAACTACAAAATCTTATCAAGGTATGTTCTCATTGAAAAAACTTATCAAGCATCTTGATCTATCTATATTGATCTTGATGCTCAATGTGTAAGCAGCTTCACTGAGGTCTTTCTTTGAAAAACTCCTTTCAAACACTCCTTTATGCTTTCCAGAAAATTGTACATCATTTCCAATTAATAATATGTCATTCACATATACTTATCAGAAATGCTACAGAGCTCCCACCCACTTTCTTGTAAATACAAGCTTCTCAAAAAGTCTGTATAAAACCATATGCTTTGATCAACTCATCAAAGCGTATATTCCAACTCCGAGATGCTTGCACCAGTCCATTGATGGATCGCTGGAGCTTGCACATTTTGTTAGCACCTTTAGGATTAACAAAACCTTCTGGTTGCATCATATACAACTCTTATTTTAAAAAATCCATTAAGGAATGCAGTTTTGACATCGATTTGCCATTTCATAAAATGTGGCAATTGCTAACATGATTCAGACAGACTTAAGCATCGATACGAGTGAGAAAATCTCATCGTATTCAACACCTTGAAATTGTCGGAAACCTTTCGCAACAAGTCGAGCTTAGTAGATAGTAACACTACTATCAGTGTCCGTCTTCCTCTTGAAGATCCATTTATTTAACATGGCTTGCTGATCATCGAGCAAGTTAATCAAAGTCCATACTTTGTTCTCATACATGGATCATATCTCAGATTTTATGGCCTCCAGCCATTTCGTGGAATTTGGGCTCATCATTGCTTCCTCATAGTTCGTAGTTTCATCATGGTCTAGTTACATGACTTCCAGAATAGGATTACTGTACCAATCTGGTGTGGATCTTATTCTGGTTGACGTACGAGGTTTGGTAGTAACTTGATCTGAAGTTTCATGATCAATATTATTGGCTTCCTCACTAATTGGTGTAGTGGTCACTGGAACTCATTTCTGTGATGAACTACTTTCCAATAAGGGAGAAGGTACAATTACCTCATCAAGTTCTACTTTCCTCCCGCTCACTTCTTTCGAGAGAAACTTCCTCTCTAGAAAGGATCCATCTTAGCAACGAATAACTTGCCTTTGGATCTGTGATAGAAGGTGTACCCAATAGTTACCTTTGGGTATTCTATGAAGACGCACTTCTCCAATTTGGGTTTGAGCTTATCAGGTTGAAAACCTTTTTCATATAAGCATCGTAACTCCAAACATTAAGAAACGACAACTTAGGTTTACTGCTAAACCATAGTTCATACGGTGTCGTCTCAACGGATTTAGATGGTGCCCTATTAAATGTGAATGCAGCTGTCTCTAATTCATAACCCCAAAACGATATTGGTAAACCAATAAGAGACATCATAGATCGCACCATATCTAGTAAAGTACGATTACGACGTTCGGACACACCATTACATTGTGGTGTTCCAGGTGGCGCGAGTTGCGAAACTATTTCACATTGTTTCAAATGAAGACCAAAATCGTAATTCAAATATTCGTCTCCATGATCAGATCATAAAAACTTTATTTTTCTTATTACGATGATTTTCCACTTCACTCTGAAATTCTTTGAGCTTTTCAAATGTTTCAGACTTATTTTCATCAAGTAGATATACCCATATATGCTCAAATCATCTGTGAAGGTCAGAAAATAATGATACACGCCGCGAGCCTTAACACTCATCGGATCGCATACATCGGTATGTATTATTTCCAATAAGTCTGTAGCTCGTTCCATTGTTCCGGAGAACGGAGTTTTAGTCATCTTGCCCAAAAGGCACAATTCACAAGCATCAAATGATTCATAACCAAGTGATTCCGAAAATCCATCTTTATGGAGTTTCTTCATGCGCTTTACACCGATATGACCCAAACGGCAGTGCCACAAATAAGTTGCACTATCATTATTAACTTTGCATCTTTTGGCATCAATATTATGAATATGTGTATCACTACGATCGAGATTCAACAAACTATTTTCATTGAGTGTATGACCATCGAAGGTTTTATTCATGTAAACAGAACAACAATTATTCTTTGACTTTAAATGAATAACCGTATCGCAATAAACATGATCAAATCATATTCATGTTCAACGCAAACGCCAAATAACATTTATTTAGGTTTACACTAGTCCCGAAAGTATAGGGAGTGTGCGATGATGATCATATCAATCTTGGAATCACTTCCAATACACATCGTCACTTCACCCTCAACTAGTCTCTGTTTATTATGTAACTCCTATTTCGAGTCACTATTTTTTAGCAACCGAACAAGTATCAAATACTCAGGGGCTACTATAAACACTAGTAAGGTACACATCAATAACCTGTATATCAAATATACCCTTGTTCACTCTGCCATTCTTCTTATCCACCAAATATTCAGGGTATTTCCGTTTCCAGTGACCATTTCCTTTGCAGTGTAAGCACTCAGTTTCAGGCTTTGGTTCAGCTTTGGGCTTCTTTGTGGGAGTAACAACTTGCTTGCCATTCTGCTTGAAGTTCCCTTTCTTTCCCTTTGCCCTTTTCTTCAAAACTAGTGGTCTTGTCAATCATCAACACTTGATGCTCTTTCTTGATTTCTACCTTCGTCAATTTCAGCATCACGAAGAGCTCGGGAATCGTTTTCATCATCCCTTGCATTATAGTTCATCACGAAGTTCCAGTAACTTGGTGATGGTGACTTGAAAACTCTGCCAATCACTATCTTATCTGGAAGATTAGCTCCCACTTGATTCAAGTGATTGTAGCACTCAGACAATCTAAGTACTTGCTCACTAGTTGAGCGATTCTCCTCCATCTTTTAGCCATAGAACTTGTTGGAGACTTCATGTCTCTCAACTCGGGTATTTGCTTGAAATATTAACTTCAATTCCTGGAACATCTCATATGGTCCATGACATTCAAAATGTCTTTGAAGTCCCGATTCTAAGCCGTCAAGCATGGTGCACTAAACTATCAAGTAGTCATCATATTGAGCTAGCCAAACGTTCATAACGTCTGCATCTACTCCTTCAATAGGTCTATCACCTAGCGGTGCATTAAGGACATAATTCTTATGTGTAGCAATGAGGATAAACCTCAGATCACAGATCCAATCCGCATCATTGCTACTAACATCTTTCAACACAATTTTCTCTAGGAACATATCAAAATAAACATATGAAAGCAACAACGCAAGTTATTGATCTACAACATAATTTGCAAAATACTACCAGGACTAAGTTCATGATAAATTTTAGTTCAATTAATCATATTACTTAAGAACTCCCACTTAGACAGGCATCTCTCTAGTCATCTAAGTGATCACGTGATCCAAATCAACTAAACCATGTCTGATCATCACGTGAGATGGTGTAGTTTTCAATGGTGAACATCACTATGTTGATCATATCTATTATATGATTCATGCTCGACCTTTCGGTCTCCGTGTTCCGAGGCCATATCTGTATATGCTAGGCTCGTCAAGTTTAACCTGAGCATTCCGCGTGTGCAACTGTTTTGCACCCGTTGTATTGGAACGTAGAGCCTATCACACCCGATCGTCACGTGGTGTCTCAGCACGAAGAACTTTCACAATGGTGCATACTCAAGGAGAACACTTCTTGATAATTTAGTGAGAGATCGTCTTAAAATGCTACCGTCAATCAAAGCAAGATAAGATGCATAAAGGATAAACATCACATGCAATCAATATAAGTGATATGATATGGCCATCATCATCTTGTGCTTGGGATCTCCATCTCTGAGGCACCGTCCTGATCACCATCGTCACCGGCGCGACACCTTGATATCCATCATAGCATCGTTGTCATTACGCCATCTATTGCTTCTACGACTATCGCTACCACTTAGTGATAAAGTAAGGCAATTACAGGGCGTTTGCATTTCATACAATAAAGCGACAACCATATGGCTCCTGCCAGTTGCCGATAACTTCGGTTACAAAACATGATCATCTCATACAATAAAATATAGCATCACGTCTTGACCATATCACATCACAACATGCCCTGCAAAAACAAGTTAGACGTCCTCTACTTTGTTGTTGCAAATTTTATGTGGCTGCTATGGGCTGAGCAAGAACCATTCTTACCTACGCATCAAAACCACAACAATAGTTCATCAAGTTAGTGTTGTTTTAACCTTCGCAAGGACCGAGCATAGCCACACTCGGTTCAACTAAAGTTGGAGAAACAAACACTCGCTAGCCACCTGTGTGCAAAGCACGTCGGTAGAACCAGTCTCGCGTAAGCGTACGCGTAATGTCGGTCCAGGCCGCTTCATCCAACAATACCACCGAACCAAAGTATGACATGCTGGTAAGCAGTATGACTTGTATCGCCCACAACTCACTTGTGTTCTACTCGTGCATAAAACATCAACACATATAACCTGGCTCGGATGCCACTATTGGGGAACATATTAATTTCAAAATTTTACTACGCACACGCAAGATCATGGTGATGTATAGCAACGAGAGGGGAGAGTGTTGTCCACGTACCCTCGTAGACCGAAAGCGGAAGCGTTAGAACAATGCGGTTGATGTAGTCGTACGTCTTCACGATCCGACCGATCCAAGTACCGAACGTATGGAGGACCTCCGAGTTCAGCACACGTTCAGCTCGATGACGATCCCCGGACTCCGATCCAGCAGGGTGTCGAGGAAGAGTTCCGTCAGCTCGACGGAGTGGTGACGGTGATGATGTTCTACCGACGCAGGGCTTTGCCTAAGCACCGCTATGATATGACTGAGGTGGAATATGGTGGAGGGGGGCACCGCACACGGCTAAGGAACGATCACGAAGATCAACTTGTGTGTTATGGGGTGCCCCTCTGCCCCATATATAAAGGAGGGAGGGGGGAGGTGCGGCCGGCCCCTAGGGGTGCGCCTGGAGGAGTCCTACTCCCACCGGGAGTAGGACTCCCCCCACTTGCCTTGTTGGAGAAGGAAGGGGGAAGGGGGAAAGAGGAAAGGGGGGCGCCGCCCCCTTCCTTGTCCTATTCGGACTAGGGGGGAGGGGGCGCACGGCCTGCCCTGGCCGGCCCTCCTCTTCTCCCTTAGGGCCCATGTAGGCCCATTAACCCCCGGGAGGGTTCCGATAACCCCCCGGTTACTCCGGTAAAATCCCGATTTCACCCGGAACGATTCCGATATCCAAATATAGGCTTCCAATATATCAATCTTTATGTCTCGACCATTTCGAGACTCCTTGTCATGTCCATGATCACATCTGGGACTCCGAACAACCTTCACTACATCAAAAACTATAAACTCATAATATAACTGTCATCGTAACGTTAAGCGTGCGGACCCTACGGGTTCGAGAACTATGTAGACATGACCTAGAACAGTTTCCGGTCAATAACCAATAGCGGAACCTGGATGCTCATATTGGCTCCTACATATTCTACGAAGATCTTTATCGGTCAAACCGCATAACAACATACGTTGTTCCCTTTGTCATTGGTATGTTACTTGCCTGAGATTCGATCATCGGTATCCAATACCTAGTTCAATCTCGTTACCGGCAATTCTATTTACTCGTTACGTAATGCATCATTCCCTAACTAACTCATTAGCTACATTTCTTGCAAGGCTTATAGTGATGTGCATTACCGAGAGGGCCCAGAGATACCTCTCCGACAATCAGAGTGACAAATCCTAATCTCAAAATACGCCAACCCAACATGTACCTTCGGAGACACCTGTAGAGCTCCTTTATAATCACCCAGTTACGTTGTGATGTTTGGTAGCACACAAAGTGTTCCTCCGGTAAACGGGAGTTGCATAATCTCATAGTCATAGGAACATGTATAAGTCATGAAGAAAGCAATAGCAACATACTAAACGATCAAGTGCTAAGCTAACGGAATGGGTCAAGTCAATCACATCATTCTTCTAGTGATGTGATTCCGTTAATCAAATGACAACTCATGTCTATGGTTAGGAAACTTAACAATCTTTGATTAACAAGCTAGTCAAGTAGAGGCATACTAGTGACACTCAGTTTGTCTATGTATTCACACATGTATTATGTTTCCGGTTAATACAATTCTAGCATGAATAATAAACATTTATCATGAAATAAGGAAATAAATAATAACTTTATTATTGTCTCTAGGGCATATTTCCTTCAGGGGGCTGCCTTTGCACCCACCATGGAGCGACGTCTACATGAAATTTTATTGCCACGCAAGGCTCGTCTCTTTTGCTCTACATGATCAGTTCCATTGTGTACAATAACTGGCATGCATAGGAATAAAACATAGTGAGATTATGTAAGGAGTGCATGCACAAATCCAGAGTGATGGTAGCAAACTGTGGATAGACCCAAAACCAATGATAGCAGGTAGATAATAGCTTTAGTTAAAAAATACAAATAATGGCTCCTTTAATGTTTGTTTGCACCCAACATGAAATTCATAGTAGATACCCGATATTAACCAGATAGTAGACATATAGTACTGATTGCTGCCCCAATATGTACCCCATAACCATTTAAAAACTCAAGTTTCAACATTAGTTTGGACCTAAGTCGGAGTCTAATAGGTGAACACGACGATAATGTAGCATGTCATCATATTAAGCGATGCATAACATAGGCATACACGGAAGAGTGCGACCTCTCTTGTGGACCCATGTAGTGCTCAAGGTTGATGATGGTAATGCAGTTGTCGTGGATGACAGCGGCGGGGAAGAAGATTTGAGGCGGCGAAAGACAGTCTGGAGAGCGGATCCCTACTGTGGTGAACCCTTCCATCGTTGGAGCAGCTGAGCTGGGGTGGAACACATCGCCACAGGAGCAGGACAAACCACATAAGGTTTTCTTTCACACATATCTATAATATAACTAATGGAGTAAGGGCTTGTTTTAATTTGAGGATTCTAAGAATGTAGGGATAGGAAATAGACATGAATAGGATAGGAATGCATGTGCAAAATAGAGAATTTAAAAACACAAGATTTCTGCCAATCTGGGTGTTTGATTCACAACAATTGGAAGATCACAGCATGGAAAAAAGCATGATGAGATTAAGTCAAACCACAAGAAAATGTACGGTTATAATGCTATCATGCTACTATCTCTTAGTCTTGTGCTTGATGAATAGGAATTTGAAAAGGAGGACAAGTGAAAATTAAAATTCCTACATTTTTTCTTTCAAGGAGACACTAAAGAACAAATCCTATGGTTCTCCTTTGCTCCATTCCTTTGAACCAAATTCATGAATAGTAGTACCATAGGAAACTTTCCAATTCCTATGTTTTTCATTCACTTTTCCTTTCAAGCACTGGCGATTCTAGTAGGCAGGTTTGAGCAAGGAAAAGCCTACACTAAAAAAATGTTTTTGTGCTACTTCTATTACTTTGGACCCAGACCACTGCCCTACTAGCTCAACTCTTAGGGCCATCGGCAAATGCACAGCTCAAACACGCAGAGATAAATAATGATGGCATTCAAGAGAGTCCATCACGGATAGCTAAGTTGCCTGGTACCTCACTACTTATCATATAGTAGGATAAAATAATCGTATTTCCCGTTACTACGTGTGCTCAGTGGACAATATATATAACATGTAGAGTAAAAAAGAGATGCAACAAGTGTACAACCTCTTTGGTGAAGCCATGTCGATCTTAGCGTGATTGGGTTGGCTGGTGAGGATGCTCCGGCTGACCTGTCTGTCGGAGGAGGGGAAGAAGATCTTAGGCGTCTGGAGATGGAGCCCGAGGTACTTCTCCGCTGTGATGGAGGGTTTCGTCGTTGGAGCAGCTCCAGTGAGTTGTACGACGCCGAGGCTCAAGCAGGACAAGAGAGACAACATTAACATGAGTTGAATTCTAATAGCATCTCCAATACATGATGTAAAATACATAACCACAAAGTGCTAGATGTAAAATACATCAGCCGCTCATCTCTGAACTGAACTGTCGAAACTGAATTTAACTGTCGAAACTGAACTTAACTGTCGAAACTGAATTTTGTTGTCGAAACTGATTTTTACTGTCGAAACTGAACGCACTAGCAAGGTGAGGCTACACGTCAGTCGACTGACTTTTTCATCTCTAATCAGTTGATTTTGCAGCCATTGGATACGAAATCAAGGGCCTGTAGTTCATCTTCAATCTCCACCCCCCTGAGCCGCCAGCCATCACCGGCCAAACAGCAGCCCCCCACCGCCCACGGCCAGCGGTGCGCCGCCCTGCCTGCTCCGAAAACACTCCCCACCACCGGTCCGTCGTCACCCCGGCAATCCCTCTAGGCCCCCCCCCGTGCCATGCTTTTTCTACGACGATCCCCACGCCACCGCTCCACGACCGCCCCCACCCTGAACCCTAAGATA
>NC_041389.1:631403761-631437194 GCF_002162155.2 Triticum dicoccoides
TAAGATAGATAGTGGGGTACCTCTCCGGCGAGCCCCCCTCCCCACTGTGGCTGGTTCTTACTTCACCTCGGGGAGCCCCCCCACCCCCTGAAAATCAACTGACCCAAAAGTTGATTCAGTCGACTGAAGTGTAGCTAAATTGGAGGAGCATCGCAAGGAAGAGAAAGAGCGAGAGCAGCAGCGCGAGCAAGAGCAATAGCAAGAGCAGGCCAGGCAGGGGACCGAGAGCAAGAGCAGAGCAGCAGCGCGAGCGAGAGCTAAAGCAGCAGTAGCTCCTACTAATGTGGACGTCGCCGCCGAGGGAGTGGCGTCGTGGAGGAAGTGGCCGGCGATGCCATCGTGGATGGAGCGGTGCCGTGTCGGCTCGGGACCGAGCGCTGGCAGCACCGTGAGATCGAATCAAGAAGAAAATGCAACAATTAGTGTACAACCTCTTTGGTGGCGCCGATTAGGCCACAGCTTCATCCGAGGAAACGGTGATGATGATGCTCTTCCGGTGGTGCAGGTGAAGACGACGGTGTGGGAATGAAGGTGGCGCGAAAGATGAGGGAAACATCGGGGCAGCTCCTTGGAGGTGGAGGACGGGGTGGCTGAACCGGCAGGACGACGAGATCGACGACAGATCCTCATCCGGTACGGTGGATGAGGGACGTCGAGGTGTTGCTGTGGACGATGTCGTCGGGGAAGAGGCTCCGGCTGGGTGGTGGACGAAGGAGGGTGTGGGGCTTCGTCGCTGATTTTCGCGGCCTCGATGTACGAATGGGTGGGCGGATGGGATGGGAGTGGGGAAGACACGCTTGTCCAAAATGTGGGGTAAGTATCAAAGTACACCCACTGATTTGAGGCGGTTCTTTCGGTTCAGGGGTACCACGGGCATTTCATGTGTCGGGATTTCACAGGAGGTGGGAGTTTTCACGCATGTTGTAATTTCAGAATAGGAAGGCTGAAAGGATCGAGATGGACCTAGAGGGGGGGGGGTGAATAGGTACAATTATAAATTTTAATTATTACTTAGCAATTTTAGGCACTAATGCGGAATATGATGGTGAACCTAACAATTGCAAGTGTAGTACTAAGTGCTAAGCAAGATAAGCAAGTAACACAAGTATGTAAGTAAGCAAGCACAATATGATATAAGAAAGTGCAAGACACAAGTAACCACAAGTAGGGAGCTAGGGTTAGGAATAACCGCAACTCCGAGAGACGAGGATGTATGCCGATGTTCACTTCCTTGGAGGGAACCTACGTCACTGTTTAGAGAGGTGGATGTTACCACGAAGGCACACCAATGCCACGAAGGCTCACCCTATTCTCTCTTTGAGACAACACCACGAAGGCGTTTCTCAACCACTAGTGGTAGACCTTGGGGTGGTCTCCAAACCCTCAGAAACTTTTCCGGGGGTAATCACAATGGTCGATTCCTCGCCGGAGCACTCCTACCGCCTAGCAGTCTCCAACCTCCAAGAGTAACAAGATGCACCACAAAAACAAAGGGGGAATCAACTTTTGCTTTGGTGAATGTGTAGATTGAGCACTTCTCCTTTACTTCTCAAAAGATCAAGAGCTTTGGTTGGATAAGGAGGGCGATCTCCAAGAAATCGTGGTCTAAAAATGGAGGTGAGAGAAATGGAGTCGTCAACCTCTTCGTGAGGAAGAAGAAGACTATTTATAGGTGGGGATGGAATCTGGCCGTTGGAGACAGATTTCTGCGTAGCTCGGAAGTTCCGGCGACGGACGGAAGTTCCGGACCCCGGAAGTTCCGGCCAAGTTTCGGCCAGGTTCCGGGATACACAGAGAGTTTGCACCACTCAGTTGTACCCTGGAAGCTGCAGAAACAGGGGACGGAAGTTCCGGCGCCCGGAAGTTCTGGCAGCCCCCGAAGTTCCGGGAGACGGAAGTTCTGAAGAGGTTCCGGGCTACACAGAGAGATTGCACAAGAAGTGCAGTTTTTCTGGGTACCTCAGAAGCTTCCCGGACCTTCCGGTCCCCGGAAGTTCCGGTCGTCCCGGAAGTTCCGGCCTGAACAGAAACATGACACTAAGATTTTCAGATCAATGTGAGAAGGTAAGTTGATTCCCTGGATGTTTTTATGATGCACCCCCTCTTAATAGTGCGTCTGCCCTAAGGACTCAAGAAATAAGAAATTTTATGGAACTTCTTCTTTTCTTGAGCACACCGCTTTTCCGTTTTCCAATAAGAGAGGGAATAATCATCCATGCTTCACTTTGACTTAATCAAGGCTGTTAACACTTAGAGCATGTGGTTAGAAACACAAATGAAGTTGTCATAAATGTCAAAAACAATTTAGTGCTATATTGCACTTTCAATCTCCCCCTTTTTGACATGGATGACAACAATGCTTGAGAGGATAAACTCATAAAGTATATACAATATTGAGCAATTTCAATGACAGGAAGGTACTCGCCCACAACCCATGCCCTATTAAGATTGCAATTGAATGAAATGACATGGTTAAAGGATTCTCCCCCTATCACAGTGCGTACCCACACAAGAATGATATATCGACATAGAACGCTTTACTAACCTTTGTTCTCACAATATGAGCAAATGGACTATGCCATTGAACCCCCTTGCCACAAGTTTCTTACACACAGATAGATTATTTAATATAACATAAATAGGTTCAAATAGCAAGCTAAGATCCAAATGAAGGCAAATAGAAGCAAATGTTCAAGGCTCAATGGAACATAAAAAGGTAGATAAACAAAGATAAGCGATAAGCCCTATCAAGCACCACAACATCACCCCTTGTTGTCACCAAGATGGAAAAAAGGAAAGATGGAGGAATCCATAAACGACCCCTAGGAGTGGGACGCAGAAGGGTCATCAGACGACTCTCCAGAAGACATGGAGCCATGAGGGCGGTGAGAGGAGGCTTCATCGCCGGCTTCAACATCAAACCGAGCAAACTTGGACCTCGTATCTTGCAAAAGAAGTCACATGAGATTCGGAGCCGTGAGCAATGTCCATCCTAGATGCACGCATACCATCCTTAAGAGCCTTCATGCTCTCCTTCCTAGACTTGTGCTCCTCCCACTGCTTCTTATGCATATCTTGCTGTAGACAAAACATGTTCTTGAGAAGGCGCCAAATTTTGTTGCTCTTCTTTGACCCGGAGTCACTGGGCTCCCCATGATGAGAAGTGTGAGAGCGGGAACGGAACTCAAAGCGGTTGGAATCTCCAACATGTAGCTCCTCTTCCTCCTCATTCTCACCCTCATGAGCAGTTGCCTTGCCCTTCTTAACAAGCAAGTTCACACTGGAGTGGCCAGTCAGACGCCGACCCGCAAATGCTTCAGGAGCAATCTCAGCAATCAAGGCAGTAATATAAGGAGCATAATAGGAACCTTTCGGTTCATTACCACACTGTACATCTCATGCCACATAAATTCCATCACATCACTGGGGCCCTGCTCGGAGTTGTGACAAGTAGTGTAGTGAAGAAGGTTGATGAGGTGACCATGAATCTTGTTCTTGTCACCCACATTGACCGCAAGTATCTCTCGAAAGATTCGGTGCATGCTGTGATAGAAAGGCAGGAGATCACCAATAGATCCAACCTTTCCGGATGGAGGATACAAATCAGCCAAGTGAATAGCCTGGTAGACCCCCTTTGTTGTGAATCTTGTAGCCACGGTCAACAATAATGTCAGTATACTCATAGCCCAGAAGCCCGGCCAGCACTGAGAAAGGAGCAGAACACTTCTCATCACCACTCATCCAAGTAAGAGTGCACTGCATATCAGTTCCAAAATGCACCGTGGCATAGAACTGAGCCACAAGAGGCAGAGACACATCATGTTGAAAGCGCATGAGTGGAAGGAAGTTGAGCTTCACACACATGTTCTGCATCCCCTCAAAGTAAACAGAATTTGTTGGAGTCTTGTCAAAGTGAGCAATGTTGATACTCTTCTGAAGGACATACTTGTTGATGAATTGAGAGAAAATCTCTTCATAGTTACTTTGCTGGAAAAGTGTCCAAAACTTGGAATCAGCCACATGATCACGGTCTTGACGATAGAGATTGACTCGGCGCAGAGCAATCCACTCTGGTGCGGGCATTTCCTTCAGAGTGACTGGCTCAGGAGGTGGAGGTTGAACATTTGGTGCTTTGGCCTTCTTGGAAGTAGTCTTCCGCTTCTTGGAGTGGACGGGAGCAGCAGGAGGAGATGCACTATCTTCAGCCTCAGCACCTTCCTCAGGATGGCAGTCAAACATGTTCTCACACCCCAAAACAACCGCCGTTGTCTTCTTGACCCTAGCTTTGGATTTCTGTTCATACACCTTAAATGAGTGAGAACGCGAACCAGACCCTCCTTCCTCCATGGAGATGGTGGAGAGGGCAGATCCCCTCCAAGCACGATGAAAGGGAAGAACGAGCCGGAGGTTCCGGGTGCCGGCAGCTCACCCCGGAAGTCGTCGAAGGGTGAGGGGCACCACAGGGAAGGAGAGCAGTGGAATAGGGGAGAAAGGGGAAAAGACCCCTTTGTTAGCCCCTGCCCTTAATAAGTGCCCACGACCCGTGACGCCCGGAAGTTCCGGGCGAGGCCGGAAGTTCCAGCGGCCGGAAGTTTCGGGAACACCCCGGAAGTTCTGGGATATCCAGAGAGATTACAGCCTCTCTGAACTCCTGAGAACTAGAGGGATGGAGTTCGAAAGCTCCCAAGACCACCACACACCACATCAACATTTACATGGTTATGAGTTGAAGCTTGTGTACTAGACAAATATCAGATGGTTTTGAGATGAGAGAGGCTTGGGTAGAACCTGAGCTAGGGGCAAAGCACAAGAGCAACAACGAGAACACTCAAATAGAGGAAAAAAAGAACACCGGACAAATACACAGAAAATAGAAGTAAGAATAAGTCCAACCTCTCTAAGAGAGGGCGGTGGACGAGTCCACCATGTTTGAGTATACGTGACTTGGTACTGCGAAGATTTTACCCTTGAGCCCAACATCACAACTCCATCATTTAAAGTACTAAGTCACAAAGTGGTAACATGGTAACTTCGAGAGTGTTTGGTTTATTTATGCACCATATAGGGTGAGATAACTCATGAGTTGAATGTCTCCCCCTAAATACATGCCTACATCTAGACAAGACATGAAGTAAATGCATGGATGAGTACTAGATTTCACATAATGTTGACAAGCTCCAAGATACCGAGTTCACGCCTAAGTCGACAAAACCTTGCTTCATCCAATGGTTTGGTGAAAATATCTGCTAGCTGCAAATCTGTACAAATGTGATCAATGTGAATATCACCCTTTTCTACATGATCTCTCAAGAAGTGATGCCTAATATCAATGTGCTTGGTGCGGGTATGATCCTTGGGATTCTCAGCAACATTGATGGCACTTTCATTATCACATAGAAGAGGCACATGTCTATAGGTGATACCGTAATCATTCAATGTTTGCCTCATCCATAGTAATTGAGTTGCACAACTGGCGGTTGCAATGTATTCAGCTTCTGCGGTAGAGAGGGCAATACAATTTTGTTTCTTTGAGGACCAACTTACCAAGGAGCGTCCAAGAACTGACATGCACCGGAGGTGGACTTACGATCCACTTTGTCTCCAGCCCAATCCGCATCCGTGTACCCAATGATATCAAACTTAGCATCCTTGGGGTACCATAGACCCAAGTTTGGGGTGTGAACAAGGTATCTAAGAATATGCTTAACCGCCCTATGATGACTTTCCCTAGGGGAAGCTTGAAATCTAGAACACATGCATACACTAAACATGATGTCTGGTCTAGATGCACAAAGACAAAGCAATGAACCAATCATAGAGCGGTATTTAGATGGGTCGAAAGGGATACCGTTTGTGTCTTTGGTGAGTGCAATTTTGGTTGGCATGGGTGTCTTACATGGACTAGCATCGGACATACCAAAGTTCTCTAGGATATCCTTGAGGTATTTTGCTTGAGGCAATAAAATTCCTTCTTGAAATTGTTGAATTTGAAATCCGAGGAAGAACTTCAAATCCGCAGTGACATTTCAAAATTCTTGGTCATTGAAGCCGCAAACTTTTTCACAAATGAATGTTAGGAGAACCAAAAATGATATCATCTACATAGATTTGGCATAAGATCAAATCACCCTTGTCCCTCTTAGTAAAAAGAGTGGGATCGATCACCCCTCTCACAAAACCATCATCGAGTAAAAACTTCTTTAAATGATCATACCAAGCACGAGGTGCTTGTTTGAGGCCATACAAAGCCTTATGAAGTTTGTACACATAGTCTTTGTGATCAGGATCAACGAACCCAGGTGGTTGTGACACATATACTTCTTGTAGAGGACCGTTAAGGAAAGCACTCTTCACATCCATTTGATGTAATGTAAAGCCATTGAAAGCGGCATAAGCAAGTAAGACGCGAATGGATTTAAGATGGGCAACGGGGGCAAAGGTCTCACCAAAGTCCAAACCTTCAACTTGTGAGTACCCTTGTGCCACTAACCTTGCCTTGTTACGGATGATTACACCATTCTCATCTTGTTTGTTCTTGAAAATCCATTTTGTTCCAATGACATTGTGCTCGGTAGGTGGCCTCTTGACTAATGACCACACTTGGTTGCGTTCAAAACTATTCAACTCTTCTTGCGTAGCAATGAGCCAATCGTTGTCCATCAATGCATCTTGTACCTTGAGGGGCTCAACACTAGACACAAACGAGAAGTGAGCACAAAAGTTTGTCAAATGTTTACGAGTGACTCTACCTTCCGATATGCCGGTGAGAATTTTGTCAACATCAACACGACCGGCCACTCGAGGCATGATGGAGGTAAGGGTTTCACGAGGTTTAACTTCATGTCCCTCATCCACATCCTCAACATATGGATCATTAATGTTTGGTGGAAGATCTTATTGTTCATATTGCATTTGTTGAGGTTCATCATCAATGATTGGACTTTCTTGTTCTTGCCCTTGATGATGATCTTGTTCTTGAAGATTATCATGAAGAGGAACTTGCTCATCTTTTTGTACTTGGACTAAGGGCATCGGTTGAACAATAGGAGTTTGTGGTAGTATGGGTGTTGAAGTAGTTTGATGATGTGTGAAACCTCCATCTTCTTCTTCATCATCATGAGGTTCTTGTTCCATTGGAAGAAGAGCACCAACTCCCATGGTCAAAATGTCTTGAGAGGAATCTTCTTCACCTACATCACTTAGATCAACTTGCTCCCCACGGGAGCCATTAAATTCATCAAACACCACGTCACAAGTTTCTACAACACATCCATTGGATTTGTTGTAGACTCTATAGGCGTGAGAGTTTGATCCATAGCCAACAAATATGCCCTCTATTGTTTTGGATTGAAATTTTCCTAACCGTTCGCTTTTGTTGAGGATGAAACATTTGCACCCAAATACACGAAAGTACTTGACATTTGGCTTGTTCCTAGTTAGGAGCTCATATGGAGTCTTTTCCAATATAGTGCAGAGGAAGAGCCGGTTTGATGCATGGCATGCAGTGTTGACAGCTTTGGCCCAAAAACTATGTGGTCACTTGTACTCATCCAACATGGACCTTGCCATCTCTACAAGTGTACGGTTCTTCCTTTCGGCTACACCATTCTGTTGAGGAGTGTATGGAGCTAAATATTGATGCTCAATCCCTTCATAACTAAGGAATTCTTCCAAGGTATAGTTCTTGAACTCAGAGCCATTGTCACTTCTTATTGCCAAGATTTCTTTGTCAAAATTGCATTGTGCTTACTTGGCAAAATCAATGAAAGTGATCTTTGTCTCGTCCTTGGACTTGAGGAAAAACACCCATGTATATCTTGAGTAATCATCAACAATGACAAGTCCATACTTTTTCCCACCAAGACTATCCCATGAAGGGGGCCCAAAAAGATCCACATGAAGGAGCTCCAGGGGCCTTGAAGTAGATACTATGTTTGTGGGTGGGTTCTTTGATTGATGTTGCTTCCCGGCTATGCATGCACTACACACACGATCTTTCTCAAAAGAGACATTGGTTAGTCCAAGGATGTGATTCCCCTTTAAGAGATCTTGAAGATTTCTCATGCCGACATGGGCTAGCCGGCGATGCCATAGCCACCCCTTGTCGGCCTTGGCCATTAGACAAGTTGCATGTAATGTGCTCTCTTTCGAGAAATCAACCGTGTAAAGGTTTCCATCCAACTCTCCAACAAAGGCCACTTCAAGAGTATCTCTCTTAAAGAATTTCACATCCGTTAGTCCAAAGAGTGTATCATAACCAATAAAAGCCAATTGGCGAATAGAAAGCAAATGGTATTTAAGGGATTGGACAAGCATGACATTTGCAAGAGACATGTCATTTGTGATAGCCACCTTGCCCAACCCGAGTACCTATCCTTTTGAACCTCCACCAAACATAATGCTCATGAATGGTTGAATAGCTTCCATAAATCGTAGAGCAATTTGCTATCTCCGGTCATATGATTGGTACATCCACTATCAATCACCCATTTTACCTCCACCGGAGAAGGCAACCTACACAGAATTATGACTTGGTTAGAGGCACCCATTTTGCAATGGGACCTCTCAAGTTAGTCACAAGGGTCTTAGGGACCCAAATAGCATAGAACCAGAATGCATTTCGAGGACCAACAAATTTTGCATAAACTTCTCCATCCTTAGTCTTATGAAGTACATAGGATGGAGGCATGAACTCTTTTGGCTTGTTGAGAGTGGGCATGCCCCTTGTGGCCTTCCAACTAACAACCTTACCTTTCTCCTTGTGCCCTTCTCGCACAAATGTTTCCTTTAGAGGGGTTGTGCACTTTTGAGAGGACGTCTTCTTCTTGCTTGTGCTTGGGTCAAACCCGAGTCGCTCTTTGGCAAACACCTCATTGTGTTGGATCAATATCTCATTAAGGTTCTTTTGCCCTTGAGCACATGTCATGAGACCTTTCTCGATTTGAGCCTTGAGAAAGCGATTTTCCTCAAGAATAGATGCTAGATCACTACTAGAGTTAGTAGTACAAGCATCAACATTGATAATAGGAGAAGAGTAAGCCTTGGCTAGAGTTTCAAGATAAGTAAGTTTGAGCGGCTCAAAACTCTTTGTAAGAAGGGTTAGTGAGGGAGTCTTGGATTAGGGGGTATCCGGACAACCGGACTATATACTTTGGCCGGACTATCGGACCGTGAAGATACAAGACTCAAGACTTCGTCCCGTGTCCGGATGGTACTCTCCTTTGCGTGGAAGACAAGCTTGGCGATCCGGATATTATATTTCCTTCTTTGTAACCGACTCCATGTAAACTGTAGCCCTCTATGGTGTCTATATAAACCGGAGAGTTTGGTCCTTAGAGGTGGAATCATAATCATCATAGGCTAGCTTATAGGGTTTAGCCTCTATGATCTCGTGGTAGATCAACTCTTGTAACACTCATATCATCAATATCAATCAACCTGGAAGTAGGGTTTTACCTCCATCGAGAGGGCCCGAACTTGGGTAAACATTGTGTCCCTTGCCTCCTGTTACATTAGCCTTAGACGCACAGATCGGGACCCCTTACCCAAGATCCACTGGTTTTGACACCGACATTGGTGCTTTCATTGAGAGTTCCTCTGTGTCGTCGCTGTAAGGCTCGATGGCTCCTTCAATCATCAACGACGACATGGTCCTGGGTGAGACTTTTCTCCCCGGATAGATCTTCATGTTCGGTAGCTTCGCACTGCGGGCCAACTCGCTTGGCCATCTGGATCAGATCAACAGCTACATCCCTGGCCATTGGGTCGGGTTCGGAAACCTAAACTACACGGCCGATATCCGCGGAGACTTGATCTTCAATGGATTCAGGCCGATGCCAGGAGCGCCGGACAGTCACGATGAGCATGGCTTAGACCTGCTGTCGGACAATGCTCGGGATATCGCCCCTGCAGGAGCCCTGGACCTAAATCCGGGGTAGATTGCGTCGCCCAAGGACGGGTGGATGGACCCTGCCCCGGAGGCCGCACACCCATCGGCGGTAGAGCCGAACGCATACTTCACCCCCAAGGAAGCCTGTGACACTGGACCCCCGGACTCATATCCAGCTGTAGGTTCCGGTCCGCGCACCCCCGAGCCCGCCGAATCTAGTTGGGCTCCGGTAATGGAGTTCACCACTGTGGATATCTTCCAGCACTCTCCCTTTGGCGACGTGCTAAACTCGTTAAAGTCTCTCTCTTTGTCAAGAGACTCTTGGCCGAACTATGTCCGGCTCGAATGGGAAGCTGGCGACGAGGGAATTCATTGCCCACCCACCACCCACTTCATAGCCACGGTCGATGATTTGACCGACGTGCTTGACTTTGACTCCAAAGACATCGACGGTATGGACGACGATGTAGGAGAAGAATAGGAACCACCACCCACAGGGAGGTGGATAGCCACCTCTACATATGATATATATATGGTGGACACTCCAAAAGAAAACAATGGCGATGAGGCAATGGAGGATAATCCCTCAAGGAAAAAAGCAAAGCATGGGCGGCGTCAGTGCCGTTCCAAGCCCCGCCACAGCAACACCGGCACTAGAGACAAAAACAATCCGGATGGTGCCGAAGATGAATACAACCCCGACCAGCCTGCCTTCGAACATGCCGAATAGGAAGACGGGCAGGTCAGCCCAGACGAACAGGCGGCAGAGGGATATCCGGAGGAAGACAACTACATGCCCCCCTCCGAAGACGAGATTAGCCTCGGCGACGACGAGTTCGGCGTGCCTGAGGACCCCGTAGAGCAGGAGCACTTCAAGCACCGGCTTATGGCCACTGCGAGGAGCCTGAAAAAGAAGCAGCAGCAGCTCCAAGCTGATCAAGACCTGCTCACAGATAGATGGATAGAAGTCCTGGTAGCCAAGGAATATGGACTCGAGCGCCACATGGCTGACCGGCCACCTCATGGCCGGGATAAAACGACATATCAACCCAAATAAAACGGCTTCTAGGCTAGCTTCGGCAGAACTTCATACCTCAAGCTCAAGATGCCAGGACCTCGCAGGGTCATAACAGTCAACGGAAACATGGACCGCTCTCTCTGTACAGAAGAACATACTGCAGCCCTCGCGGCAGAAGTACAAAGCAGCTTTCTCTAGCAAGCCACCAATCTGGCAACGACAACTCCGAGCACCGTCAAGCGAGTCCGAAGTACCCCACAACAGGATGACCAGGCATGCCAAGAGCGCGACTAGCAGTCCGGCCTCCGCCCCAGCCCCATTAAGGCAGCACTCGTGCCGCGCGTACACAATTACGCACTCAAAATACTATGGGCATAGGTGGAGGCGCAACAATGCGGCTCAATCGCAACATACTTTAATAACCCTCTCTATCTTTCAGGACCCTGCTTCGGGGCAGCCTCTTCAGAAGATCCGGATTATCGGACTTTCACAGGAGATAAATCCAAGGAGGCAAAAGGCTTTACGCACGAAAGGAATGCCCAGGTGGAATCTATTCACGATCGTTATACCTGTTTTATATACCTACATGCAGCCCGCCCTTGGATAGGACATGTCAAATAGTCCTATTTCCCTCTGCTTAACGCATTCATTGTAAACATACGCTTAGACATATTATACATCAATAGGAGATTATAGACAGCGCCAGCTTATTATTCCTATCTGCACATTTTTTCTATAAATGTTTATTTACTATTTCATCCGTACACTTTGGTACGTTTAGTTTGCTAGGGGCTTCTTATGGTGCCCCATAGTACGACAAGACAAGTCCGAACACTTTCAATAGTTCGGCACCCCGAACTTATAGCATTATATACATCAGCTCTGAATCATGTCTTGGGTCAATAGTTGGGTTTGCCTGGCTCCCTTGTTTTGGTACCTTACGTTCCGTTATATCGGCTAAGGTAGCGCAGGGAGAACTACTGCGATTGTGTCCCGGTTCTTCCGGACAAGCACCTCAGTAGAGAAAGCCGAAAACTGACCGGCATGATGCAGCGAGAGCTGGTCGCTGTTCGAGAGGTCTTAAAATCCTTAAAGATTTTTACGCTTTAGGCGAGGAATCGGCCTTGTCCGATTTAGGTGTATATAGCGCCCCAATTCGGCTTTCCGAATTCTAGGGGCTTCGCCGAAATTTAAAATTATAGACTTCTATGGCTAAGTGAAAGTTATAAAGCCGCATAGTCCGATTGCCTTGTTCACTGCGCCAAACACCTCCTTTAGGGACCAAATATTTGGGTAAAGAGTGTCTGGGTTTTCCAGTAACACCCCGATACTAGTTATATGGGGGCGGAAGACGACGATTGGCCTAGTTTCAGAATTTTATAAACAGCCGCACAGGAGGTAATATTTTAAATCAAAAAGCGCTATATAGCGCAAGTAACTTCGTCTTTATATTACAAAAATGACAGAAGTACATTCACTCCAAGATAGTGTCCTTGGTACATTCATCAGCCATGAGACGAGCACCTTTCATAACGCCATCATAATATTTTTCGGGACAATGATGCGGCTTGTCCTCTGGCGGTCCATCCTTCACTAGCTTCTCCGCGTCCAGCTTGCCCCAATGCACCTTCGCACAAGCAAAGGCTCGGCGGGCACCCTCAATGCAAACGGATCCCTTGATCACTTCGAGCCGCGGACAGGAATTTACCATCCGCTTTACCAGGCCGAAGTAGCTAGCGGGCAGGGGTTCACCAGGCCACATCCGGACTATGAAATCTTTCATAGCCACTTCAGCCTCCCTGTGGAGTTCAACCAACTGCTTCAATTGGTCACTCAGAGACACCGGGTGTTCGGCTCCAGCATACTGGGACCAGAACAGCTTTTCCGTTGAGCTCCCCTCTTCGGCACGGTAGAACTCCGCGACATCCGATATGCTGCATGGTAGATCTGCGAATGCCCCTGGGGAGCTCCGAATTCGGGTAAGTAAAAGAAATGCCTCCTCCACATGCTTGCTTTGCATAAAGAATGTCTTACCCGCCGCTATCTTCTTAGCCGCCTGGATTTCCTGCTGGTCCTTTTCGGCTTCGGCCTTGGCATCTTTCATGCTCAAAAGGGCCTTTGCAAGCTCAGACTCCTTCGTCTTGAAGTCACACTCCAAGGACTCGAACTTCTTGCCGAGCTCCTGGAGGTCTTGCTGTACCTCGCCCACCCTAGCATTTTGCTTTTCACACTCAATGCGCTCCGCGGCCGCCTTGTTTTTGGCCTCGGATAGCGCTTTCTTCAGGGACGCCACTTCGGTCGTGGCCCCTATTACCAAATCATGACGCTTTCTTAGGGTCACCAATTTTTTCCTATTGTTTATGATATGTGAACGGGGTATTACTCACCTTTGTTCTCTTCGAGCTGCCTCTTTGTGAGGCCGAGATCTCCCTGGGCCTGCTCCAGTTCCCGTTTGAGTCCGGCGACCTCAGCCGTGCGGGCAGCAGCGGCAACCAACACTGCCTGCTTATTCACATGCACACCTACTATTAGACTCCTGCAGATTATAATCGACCCTCCGTTTGGCTTTTTGTTCCGAACACCAAACAGAGTATCAGGGGCTACTACCTATCAAGTGATAATTTCACACATTTTTTATTACTTACCTCAAAGCCTGTTAGGAGGCTGGTGCAGGCTTCGGTTAGTCTGCTCTTGGCAGACAGAACCTTATGAATCACCGCACTCATAAGAGTACGGTGCTCTTAATCCATGGAAGCACCGCGAAGCGCTTCCAGCAGACCATCCGACGCCTCTGGCATAACGGTAGTCATTGGCACGGACGGCCCGCCCTCCTTAGTGAGGGGTTGTCTGCCCGAATCCGGAACCTTTGGAGGTTCCGGTACAGTGTCCGGCTGGGAGCCCGACTTGCTGTGGCTCCCGTCGGCACAATCCGCGGGGATCTGGCGTCCCGCGCCTGGAATATCGCCTTGGGGCGTCTCTAGAGTCACCTCCCCTTGCTCAGGGAGCCTTTGGGACAACACCTCCGTGTCATCCGCGGGCTGAGGGGAAGTGTCTGTTGGGAGCAAATTCATCGCCGAATCGCTCAAAGACCCATCCGAAGAAGATACCTTGGGATGGGCCCTGGGCGGACAACATATGCGTGTTCGACATTATAAGAGACTATGAAACAAACTCGCACTTAAGTACAATGGAAGTACGGATACTTACGATCTTACTAGGGGCTTCCCCCTGGGTAGCCACTCCTCCTCGCTGTAGGCGGCCGTGGTGGAGTAATCCGGAAGGGTCACCTTCCCCTTCTTGGGTGTCCTAGCCTCGCCCTCCGGGGCAGCTTCCCTTTTCTTCTCCTCCCCAGTGCGGGGAGGTGGCATTTCTTCATGATCCTCCCCGCCTTCGCGGGAAGAATCTGCCTCGTCGTCCTCGGACGATGAGCCTATGACGGCCTTGCACCGGGGACCCTTCCTGGTCCCCTGGGCCGCCCTCTTAGACCATTCGGCCTCCCCAGATGGGGCAGCCCTTTCTTTCTCCTCCTCCCCTTCATGGGAAGAGTGTGCCTCGTCGTCTTCGGATGAGGCGTCTTGTACGGCCTTGCACCGGAGACCCTTCCTGATCCCCGGGGCCTTCCTTTCAGCCTGCTTCTCTGGCACCTTATAAGGTGTCGGACTAGCATCTCCGTCAGGAGAGCGGTCGCCGGAGCTTCTAGCAGTGGAGCCGGACAGTCGATCCGCTCCGCCGTCTCCACATACTGCTGATTAAAGTACACATGACGACTTAATATCCTCCCATAAGAATGCTGGGAAAACTACATCTGGTGATGGTTAGAAAACTCACCGGACGAGGGGGCCGCGCGGCATGGAGTCCGCGGTCCTCGGACGTGCGAGGAGGTGTTTCGGAGTCCTTAAACAACACCTTCCATGCCTCCTTGAGCGTCGTGCCGTAGAGCTCCCAGAGTGTTCGGTGTTCGGCCGGGACGAACTCCCACAGATAAAAAGCCCGTCCTTGAGACGGAAGAATTCGGCGGACGAGCATGACCTGGACTACGTTGACAAGCTTGATGTTCTTGTCATTCATATTCTTGATATAGTTCTGAAGTCCGGTCAACTCTGCAGGCTCGCCCCAGGCCAGGCCCTTCTTTTCCTAGGAGGTGAGCCGCATGGGAATTCCGGATCAGAATCCGGGGGCCGCCACCTAGTTGGTGTCACGCGGCTCGATGATGTAGAACCACCCCGATTGCCACCCTTTCATGGTCTCCGTGAAGGAGCCATCAAGCTAGGTGACGTGGGGCATCTTGCCCACCATGGCGCCTCCGCACTCCGCTTGCTGGCCACTCACGATCTTCAGCTTCATGCAGAAGGTTCGTAGCCAGAAGCCGAAGTGAGGCTTGATGCGGAGGAAGGCCTCACACACGACTATAAAGGCCGAGATGTTGAGGACGAAATTTGGGGCTAGATCATGGAAATCTAGCCCGTATTAGAACATGATCCCACGGACGAAGGGATGAAGTGGAAATCCCAGTCCATGGACGAAGTGGGCAAGAAACACGACCCTCTTGTGTTGTTCCAGAGTAGGAATGATCTTCCCTGCGTCCGGTAGCTGGTGCGCGATGTCTGCGGCCAAGTATCCGGCCGCCCGGAGCTTCGCAATATGCTCCTCCTTCACGGTGGAGGCCACCCACTTGCCTCCTGCTCCGGACATGTTTGGCTGTGCGGAGAATGTGTGGACTAGGGTGCTGGAGCTCGAGGAGGCAAGAATGGATAAGCAAAGGAGGAAGAAGGCGTGGGTGAAAATGGGGAATTTTTATCCGTTTATAGAGGCGACGAAAGCGGTGCGCCTCCCCACTTGCCTATTGAGGGTCGCTTATTTCCCGAGCACCACGATAGATGGCGCGGTTGGGTTACCCAGACCCGTATTGATGGGAATCCCGTGATAAGGGGACATGATCTCTACTTTGACAAGACGTGCCGAGGAAACCGCCTTGCAATACGCGCTATGGCTGGTTGTGGGAAAACGGTTTGAATAATGACCCGACCGTAGTGTCGTGTCATGTTGTCTAAAGTTGTCAGCAGATTACATTTGTGAAATATCATTCTCTCTATGGTGGCATGTGAAGATCATCTTGCAGATCCGGACACGGTTTAAGTGTTCGATAATTACTTTGGAGTATTTGGAGATGGAACCCGCCTTGCAATGCCGAAGACAAACTACGCGCCGGACTCATCGTCATTGAAGCCTGGTTCAGGGGCTACTGAGGGAGTCCTGGATTAGGGGGTATCTGGACAGCCGGACTATATACTTTGGCCGAACTATTGGACCGTGAAGATACAAGACTCAAGACTTCGTCCCGTGTCCGGATGGGACTCTCCTTTGCGTGGAAGACAAGCTTGGCGATCCGGATATTATATTTCCTTCTTTGTAACCGACTCCATGTAAACCCTAGCCCTCTCCGGTGTCTATATAAACCGGAGAGTTTGGTCCTTAGAGGTGGAATCATAATCATCATAGGCTACTTATAGGGTTTAGCCTCTACGATCTCGTGGTAGATCAACTCTTGTAACACTCATATCATCAATATCAATCAAGCAGGAAGTAGGGTTTTACCTCCATCGAGAGGGCCCGAACCTGGGTAAACATTGTGTCCCTTGCCTCCTGTTACCATTAGCCTTAGACGCACAGATCGGGACCCCCTACCCGGGATCCACCAGTTTTGACACCGACAGTGAGCTCTTCTTCCTTGTCTTGAGGGACATGGATAGAAGCTCACAATCCTTAGAGATAGGAGCATGAGACTTCACAAGCTTACTTTTATCATTCATCAACTCTTCGCAAGAGTCAATAGCCTTTTTCAAGGAGGCAGGATCATTAGTATGAACATCAATATTTGCACCAATTTTTAAGCATAGTTCATCATTTCGTGCTTCCTCATATTGGACTTTCTGCTCAAGGATTTCACATTTTTCCTTTTCCTCGGTGACAAGGTTTTCGAGTTCCTTAATGGTGATGGTGTGCTTACTCACCATCTCCATAAGCATACGAAACATAGTGAGCTTCTTTCCTTTGAGGGAGCACATGAACTTATTAAGTTTAGCAAGCAAAGGATCATCTAGATCATCATCCTCATAACTATCCTCCGCATCAAGATACTCATCACTAGGAGTAGAAGGAGTGAAAAGAGGAGGATTTGATCGTGGAGTTACCTTCACCTTGTCAGGAGAACTTTGGTCCTCTCCATCTTCTACCACGACCTTTGCCATTAGGCAGTTGTGAGCATTGCCCTTGTAGTGTTTCATGTAGTTGTAGGTGACCACATCACCACTCTTGTTTAGTAACCTCAAAGTGTTTTGAGAGTCTTGAGCAACTCCAGCAACACCACTAACATCATTCGGATCGGATTCTTCTTGAGCAACCATTGCTTTCCCATCTCTCTTCTTGAGCTTGGAGTTCAAAGGATTTGGCAACTTCTTCTTGGGAAAGGTCTTGGGAAACCTTGGTTTATCCTCTCTCTTCTCATAAGGGCACTCGTTGGAGAAGTGGTTGGTTTCTTCACAGTTGTAGCATTTTCTTACTTTCTTCTTTTGAAATCTTCCCTTTAATTTTCTTGCGCTAAACTTCTTGACAAAGAGAGCCATTTTCTTCATAGGAAGGGCCCTCATCGGATTCAATCTCATCACCATCATCATCATCATCATCATCATCTTCTTCTTCTTCAGTTTGCTCATCTTCACATACATGCTTGGCCTTCAATGCAAGATTGATCTTTGATGATGGGGTACCATGCATGGCAAGATGTTTTGTGGCATTAGCCTTTGGCTCTTCAAATAGTTGGAAGGTGGATATGATGTCATCTGTAGTCATTTCCTTGAAGGCATGGTGTTATCTTATGTCCCACACCATTTGATGGTGATATGGGGCAAGAGCATGAAGCAACTTATCCACAAGGAATCGCTTAGTCATGTTGAATCCATCTTGTGTCTTTCACACTCACACGACTCAATGTGAGTAGTGAGAGTCATGAGACGCTCAAGGAGTTGATTGGGGGTTTCACCTTTCTCCATACAAAAGTTTTCCAATTGCCCCTTGGCAATTTCATATTGAGCACTCCGGAGGGTAGAGATGCCGGTCTTGGATCTTATAATACTTTCCCATAGTTCCTTGGCACTTGTGATGTGTATGAACGGTCTCCTTTGCTTGTCATCCATACCTCTCCTTATACACATGATTGCAGTGTCATTGGGACTCCTGTCATAAATTTCTGTTGGTGTAGGATTCTTTGGATCAACCACATGATAACCATAATCCATGATCTCCAGCATCTCATCATTTCCATGCCGAAGATGATCCTGCATAGCAACTCTCCACAAGGCAAAATCAGAAGTGGCATTAAGTAAAGGAGGTTTGCCTTGAGGATTATATCTCGGTTTCTCAACTTGAGGTCTTGCATAAAGCCAAGGAACACTGGAGTGTTCATTTCTAGGAGGTTGTTGACTAAGTGACGGAGCAGGCACAGTTGGCCTCGAAGCCGCACCACCCGAGAGTGGTGCAAGCACCATGGACAACGTGGCTAATCTCATTTGGACTAAGGCATCAAGAGAAGCATCATGCTCCTCTTTTTGCTTAGCAAGGGTCCGTTCCAGATCCTCAGACGTAAAGGACTTGACTTCAGAAGAAGCCTCACCTTTATCCTTCGGATCTGCAACCAGGGGAGTCCCATCGGGGTTCATCTTGCTCTAGGGCGGTTCAGCCACAAGAATAGGGAACGAGGCTCTGATACCAATTGAAAGTATCGAGATGGACCTAGAGGGGGGGTAAATAGGTATAATTATAAATTTTAATTATTGCTTAGCAATTTTAGGCACTAATACGGAATATGATGGTGAACCTAACAATTGCAAGTGTAGTACTAAGTGCTAAGCAAGATAAGCAAGTAACACAAGTATGTAAGTAAGCAAGCACAATATGATATAAGAAAGTGCAAGAGACAAGTAACCACAAGTAGGGAGTTAGGGTTAGGAATAACCGCAACTCCGAGAGACGAGGATGTATGCCGATGTTCACTTCCTTGGAGGGAAGCTACGTCACCATTTAGAGAGGTGGATGTTACCACGAAGGCACACCAACGCTGCGAAGGCTCACCCTATTCTCTCTTTGAGACAACACCACGAAGGCGTTTCTCAACCACTAGTGGTAGACCTTGGGGTGGTCTCCAAACCCTCACAAACTTTTCCAGGGGTAATCACAATGGTCGATTCCTCACCGGATCACTCCTACCGCCTAGGAGTCTCCAACCTCCAAGAGTAACAAGATGCACCACAAAAACAAAGGGGGAATCAAATTTCGCTTTGGTGAATGTGTAGATCGAGCACTTCTCCTTTACTTCTCAAAAGATCAAGAGCTTTGGTTGGCTAAGGAGGGAAATCTCCAAGAAATCGAGGTCTAAAAATGCAGGTGAGAGAAATGGAGTCATCAACCTCTTCGTGAGGAAGAAGAAGACTATTTATAGGTGGGGATGGAATCTGGCCGTCGGAGGCAGATTTCTGCGTAGCCCGGAATTTCCGGCGACAGACGGAAGTTCCGGACCCCAGAAGTTCCGGCCAGGTTCCGAGATACACAGAGAGTTTGCACCACTTAGTTGTACCCCGGAAGCTGCAGAAATAGGGGACATAAGTTCCGGCGCCCGGAAGTTTCGGCAGCCCCGGAAGTTTCGGGAGACGGAAGTTCTGGAGAGGTTTCGGGCTACACACAGAGATTGCACGAAAAGTGCAGTTTATCTAGGTACCCGAGAAGCTTCCCGGACCTTCCGGTCCCTCGAAGTTCCAGTCGTCCCAGAAGTTCTGGCCTGAACAGAAACATGACACTAAGATTTTTAGATCAATGTGAGAAGGTAAGTTGATTCCCTGGATGTTTTTATGATGCACCCCCTCTTAGTAGTGCGGCTGCCCTAAGGACTCAAGAAATAAGAAAACTTTATGGAACTTCTTCTTTTCTTGAGCACACCGCTTTTCCTTTTTCCAATAAGAGAGGGAATAACCATCCATGCTTCACTTTGACTTAATCAGGGCTGTTAACACTTAAAGGATGTGGTTAGAAACACAAATGAAGTTGTCATAGATGTCAAAAACAATTTAGTGCTATATTGCACTTTCAAAGGCACAGGTTGAGATGGATGGAGTTGTCGGAGCACAACGAGACAAAGATGTATCTTAAATATTTTGGGCTAACAAGGCGCGGGTTGAATCTTCAGCATGCGTGGCTTGAAATTTCGGGAGAACAAGCTTAACGTGTACCCAAAAAAAAGACAATTTGCACCTCAACACGCACAACACACAAACAAACACCATTTATACTAGAGTAAGGTACACGTGCATTGCACACATGAGATTTGGCAACCAAATTATGAATAAATACCACATTATAGCATGTAAGCTTTGAGTCATACATGCATGATGTAGATGTTCGTTTAATTCTTATAGTTCATTTGATTCAAAATCATCTAGTTTTTATAAGATAGCTAATCTATTTTAAGATTCATGAAATTGTGTGTTGTAAGACATAAAGTAAAAACAAATAATGGCAAATCATGTAGAAAAACATTTGGGCAATTCTAATACAGAAGATTCTAGAACAAAGAAGAAGTGCTTGTGTTTTGATGTTTGTGCATTATGCTTAAGTTCAACCATGGAGTCTTCTAGATTATACATGTGGCGAAATCTGGTGGAATCTAGATGATATCCAACGGCCAGTAGTGCTCAAATTTGCGATCTTTGGACCATCGGATTCGCCTCATCCAATGATCATCTTTCAAAGTTAAAGTTACCCGCACACAATTATATATCCAACACCACCCTCTCATCATCCATGCCTTCCGCTTCGTCTCTCAGACGCGCGCACAATGGTGAAGACAGGGGGCAGCAAGGGCCCTGCCCCCCCTAACATCACTATATATCGAGGCTAATATGAATGTGATCATTAGAAAATTAATGCTAAAAATGGTTTAAGTTCATGAATTGACCCTCCTCGTAAAGGATTAGCAATGCTTGGCCCCCTAGCTCATTTATTTTTCATTGCTCCGCCACTGCGCGTAACAACGCATGTTCTCGCCCCCTCTCTCTAAATATCGATCTCGCACTTGTGCACTCCTTCATAGTCTCCCTCCACTCGGCCCCTCGCACCATCTTCTAGCCCCCACCGGATTTTTCCACATGTACAATCTAGCAGACTCCATGGTTGAACTTAAGCATAATGCACAAACCTCAAAACAACAGTGGTTCTCTTTTGTTCTAGAATTTTCCGTATCATAACTGCCCAAACTTTTTTTCTAGTTGAATTGCCATTATTTGTTTTTACGTCATGCCTTACAACGCACAATTCCATGAATCATAAAATAGATTAAGGGCTTCTTTGATTCAAAGGATTCTCATAGGAATTTTGGAGGACTCTAATCCTTAGGAATTTTTCCTATCTTGGTTGTTTGATTCGTAGGATTGTAAACCATAGGAATTTTTCCATATGATTCATTTGCATTAGATTTCATAGCAAACGTCCCATCCACTCAAACCTCTTTGAAAGAATTATGTGTTTTTTCTATGCACAATCAAACACTCGCATAGTCCTGTAGGATTCAAGACGACATTCCACTCTAATCCCATGTTTTTCCTATTCCCGCCTTTTGGAAATCCTACGAATACAAGAGGCCCTAGCTTTTTTATAAAAATGAATTGATTTTGAATGAGATGAACTATAAGAATTAAACAAAGGTCTACATCAGGAATATACGACTCAGAGCTTACATGCTATAGTGTGGTATTTATTCATAATTTGGTTGCAAAATCTGATGCGTGCAATGCACGTGTACCTTACTAGTACTTCGAGTATGTGCAAAACACGTAAATTAGAATTCCAATGGCACACTACATTCATGAAGCCACGTGGCACATGTGGAGGCGTTTTTGTAACCTCCTTGTGTAGATTGATCACAGTGACGTGCTGCTGGTTCCAGAAGAATGTACTCATCCTCCCTGAGCCATACTGTCGGTACATGCACGAAGCAAAGATGTGCACGCACGCCACGCACACACTCATTCCCTCGCACGCACACGCGGGTACACGGGCGAATGCAATTTTGTACCAAGATCCACCCATGTGATAATTTGACGCGTGTAAAGTCGTTCACTTCATTGATGGTCAATTAATACAGCACATGCAAATTGAGTGGATGTGAGGGCGGAAGAAAGACATTACTACTCTTAATCATGGGTTGCTAGTAGGTCTTCCATTGTTCTCCTTCGTATTTTGTGCCAAATTTTGACAGTAACATAATATTTACGCATTTGAGCAGTGTAGTCTACTCGAAATTTATGTCCCACTAAACTCATTGGGCGCCATTTCGGGCCTTGAAACCAAAACCATCAATTAATCTTTACCTTGTTCCCATCCCATTCGAAAGCCTGCTCACACCTACTAGTACGTACCAAACCTGAACGTGTTCCCACTATGCAGGTATAAGTACTAGCACTAGCTAGTACTTAGGTTATAAAGAGGGGAACTACCTAACCGAAAATTACTCTACCTTTCCTCCTCATAAGTGCTTCTTCTTCGTCTGTCCTTGCCATGGCCGGTTTCTAGAGCTCTAGGTCAAGAACTACTCGTAACAAGGGAGCAGCAACCAAAGTTGCGGAAAAAAAGAGAGGGCTTGCCGCCACGCAGAGACCTCGAAAGATCTCCCATGGGCAAGCGATGGCTCCCAGGAGCGCCCTAGCCGCGGAGGCAAACATGCTGAGCCGGCGGCGCTGGAGTCGGTATCCCTCGACGGCATTCCTGATCAGCTCAATAAGCACCTCAATAAGCAGAAGGAGTTCATCCAAGGCTTGGTGGAGCTGCTCAAGGAGAGCCTCGAAGACATGCCCGCTGAGCTCAATAAGAAGGGGGAGTTGACCGCCGGCTTGGTGATCCTGCTGAAGAAGAGCATTGCGTTGGAGAAGAAGGTGACCAGTGAAATCCTGCAACTTTAGGAGGATAAGGTGAAGCTCTGCCACGAGCTCGACCTGTTGAAGGAGAAGAACGCCGACTGGAAGAAGCTGCATGAGAATAGTAGTTCCTCGATGAAGATGTTGCAGGCTCTCGGCATGGAACAGAAGGAGTTGGCGAAGCTCCGCATTGAGCACCCCGTTGCTGTCAAGATACGTAATCCGGCCGTGGAACAGATGATGAAGGTTCGTGTCGAGAAATCCCGTGTCATGGACAAAATTAAGAAGATGGCGGAGGAGACGCGCAAGGAGATGGAGGTTGTGGAGGCGATGAAGAAGCAGTTACGACTCCACGACGAATTAGATCATTTGGGGTGATAATCTTCCTTCTTCTTTGCTCCTGTGTTTCATCTTTTGCTTCGGGTGTTTCACCGCACGTGTCATGTTCCCCGCGAGGCATGAATAGAACAATGCATTTTTTGAGGGAATGAATAGAACAATGCTAACAATGAGATGAGTAGCAAATTATATCATTTTTATCGCCATATGGCACTGGGTTGCCGTGTTTCGTGCTCCTCCGTAGTAGTACTACTCCAGTGGAAAACTTGAGTATACCACACGGTTCTTTGCTCCTCCTCAGGTCGTCGGCGCATTTATACGAGCAGTCAAATCACAAGGCCCCGCCTTCCAGCAGTAATGAGCCGTCAAATCACAAAGGCCCTCGCCTCTGGTGAAACCGACCAAGCTAGACTGCCCCACCCTCTAGCCTTTTAAAAAATGTACTATACTTTTGTATGGTAGTACTACCTCCGTCCAGGTTTATTATACCCTTTAGTATTTTGTGCAAAACTTTAACCTTAGATTAAACTAAAAAAATGTTAATGCATGTAACCAAAAATAATATCTCTCAAAACTATGTTCAAATATGAATCTAGGGATATAATTTTTGCTAGGATGCATTATTATTTACTTAGTTAAATATATGGTCAAAGTTTGGCATAAAAGACTATGGGGACCAATAAACTAGGACGGAGGTAGTATATCGATGGATTGCGCCATGGAGCAAAACTTGAAATAAAAAAAAGGTGGTACATATAGAGAGCGTTCGTCGCCAAATTATGCATATAGTACTATTAAAAAGGCTAGTCATAGTAATGATGTCCAGCACAACCCAGCCCTCAAATAAACTAAGCATCCTGGAATTCTTTGACAAAACTAAGCACCCTGAAATTCTTTGACAACTAAACTGCTGGCTATATGATGTTGGCCATATAATTGTACGTATATAATGTGAAGAAACGAGTGGTAGTACTATACCAACTAAAAGATGAAATATAAGAAATACTGGTATGTATGTACTGAAGAGTTAAAGTAACGAGAAGAAACATAACATAGTTCTGCTGGGGGCTCAGCACAACACACCCCTCAATTTAAACTAAGCACACCTGAAATGAAACTATGCAACTAATCCGGTAGTCACTGCATTAGAACCACCATGAGTAACGACACTGCCACCTTACTCGGAGTCCTCGTCCACGTCCTCGACTTCGTCGTTGTCCCTCTTCCTCTTAGCCGATACTTCTTTGCTTGAACTGCACACTTGGCTCTTGCTCTTCATACAACCCTTGTAGATATTGAAACAAAGGTAGCCATCCATTGCAGCATAGTGGATGTGGTCTATATCTAGTACACTCCGCTGCCATGCATAACGATGAAACGTGTATTTAGGTTTCTCCAGTTTATCATACGAAGGATGAACCATGGCTCCTGCCAGGGTCAGCATTGAAGGCTGGCCAGAGGGCAGCAGCCGATTCTTCTGGAGGTCGAAGGGGTTGCCTGCAACGAGGCCTATCCAACCCAGGACTTCTTTGTCGTTCGTAAAGTCTATAGTAACGAATTTGACTAGGTTGCTCTCGAGGAAGTTCTTAAAATCCAGGCATTCAACGTCGGCATGGCATATGTGGTAGACCAAGCATAAGTCATGCACGCAAACCTAGATCACGGCGGGCTTCTTCCTATCTTCATCCTTTAGATCCTTCTCTCGTCCCAGGACTGTGGTGTACTCAACATCTAGCCCAGCGCCCCACTCATCATGTGAGTTTTCGAACATGCGTCTGAAGCGAGAAAGGCATCCTTTCATCGTCGCGGAAGAACGGGTGTAGATGACGTCGAACTCATCGCCGGTGATGGTTCTAACCTTGTACTCACCGCCGATCATGGAGATTTGGGACGCCATGGATTTGGGAGGAGGGTTAGGATTAGTGGAACTGCCATAATGTGAAAGGACGGGACGACTAGGAGCGAACCGCTGTAATATTAAAGGACGTGCGGGGATGAGTAGGAGCGAACTGCCAGCGTGCGAACGGTAGGGTAGTGGCTTTCCATTCTCCCATGATACGGGCTTCCGAGATCCCTTGGATATGAGATCGAACAGTTGCATGGTGTGATTCTAAACCTATGGGTGAATATCCTATCCTGGAGGGTTATTCTGCAAATTTTCAGCAACTTAGCATGTGACCGTTTGATCTCAGATCCAAGGGTTGCCAGCAGCCCATATCATGGTCGCGCCTACCACGACCGCCGCGTTGCTCGCGCGGTCACGCCCTTGGAGATTTAACATGGTTTGTTAGGCTATCTCATGTTGGCATGTCATACATAGTCATCACTTAGTCACTCATACTACAACAAGGTTAGCTATAAGGTTGGCTATAAGTGTATTTTTTTACTTCTCTCTATCTCTTTCTTCGTACTCCCTCCGTCCCATAATATAAGAACGTTTTTGACACTAGTGTAGTGCCAAAAATGTTCTTATATTATGGGACAGAGGGAGTAGTATTTATTGTATTTGCCGAGGAGTGACCTCTTCCAATGAAATGGTGCTTAGATGAGGTGCTAAGGGCATTAAATGGCTTAGCAATCAAGGCCCCAATGCATAGGTGCTTATTAGTAGTTTTTTGTTGCTAAGTTTGCTTCATTTAATTGCCTGTAGACTCAAAATTGTCTTTTCACCTAGGTACACGCGCTTAGCACCATTTCTTCCTTGGGTCACCAAACTTGCCACATCAGACTTTATGCCTATGTGGCAAACTTAGCACCTGTAGGAGCAAGTAAGTACTATATTGCACTTTACATGGCATTTTTGCATATGTGGAGGAAAGAGAAGCAAGGAAGAAGTGGATAAGTGGGCTCTCATGCAAGAGCCAACTTCTACTACATGGTGGAGCATTGGGAGAGGCACCTGTATGGAGGTGGTCAGGAATCTGCAAACTAACGCCGGTCATAGCGCCGCAGTTAAAATGATAATGGGAAGTCAAATCACGGGGCCCCACCTGTCCAGCAGTAACTCGCTATCAAATCACACAGCCCTACATTTGCAGCAGCCTACTCCCTCATCTTATCGCGTCTCTGTTGAACCGACTAGGCGGAACTGCCCCGCCTACCACACAGGAAAAGCCCTGCCCTCGACTTTTAAATAGTACAGTATACTAATTTTGTATCCATGGATTGCGCCATGGAGCAAAGCCTCTAGAAAACGGCGGTACACATGTATGGAGTATGTATCACGCCCGTTGCGTTCGCATTGCACCCAGACGGTCGGTCGGTCTGTCACGCTGCTCTCCGAATGGAACACGCATCATATTGCGTTTGCACACACATGTGGGACCGCAATTGAGAATCGACCATAGGCACACTCCCCGGCCCCGCAAGTCGGTTGACTTAATAGAATAGGGAGACGAGCGATAGTACTAGAGAAGTGTTGTACTACGTTGGTGCCTGGACGATCCGTGCAAGACACGGAAGATTAGTTCGTCCATGCATGTGACCAGACTCCAGCAGACACGCCTGGATTGGCTATCGTCTACATATCGTGAAGGATGTGTTGTACAAGGCTGTAGTTGTGGTGGGAAATCTAAAAAAAAGGTTTCTTGTCATCTTGCAAAATTAGGTGTCATGTGCTTTGGATCACTGCGATGGTTAAACAACGACAACTGAGTTGGGCTAGTCATTGGGGGCACATGCACGAAGACTACCCGGTTGCCATCTAGGTCAAACCGGCTATGTTAATTAGAACATCTATCGACGGACCCCTTTTCTACGAGTTTATCTTTAATCTGAGCTTTGTTTCTCGTCTAGTTTGTCCGCCGGGATTCATGTTGTCTCCTTTGGGCAGTGAGGTTATGATTTCTTGTCATGTGGCATTTTTTCGTGTTATATGTTATAATCCGGTGATTCAGATCAAAATGACGACAACTACGCCTCCGGGCCACGTGCATGAAGACTTCTTGACAATCATTGAGGAGGTCAAGCCAACTCCGGTAGACAAAAGAAAACTAGTACTCCACTATATAGGCAGGAGCCTCCGCGCTTGCTTGCTAGTGTTGCTCTCTTCACACTATCTCGTCCTCTCCAGATCTAAACAGGATAGCGGTGGCCACACACTCTCTCTCTCTTTGCTCACCGCTGGTCACAGATCCAGCCGGATCCTCTCCGCTGGGGAAAGTGAGAAGGTGCAACATTGACGCCGTCGCCCTCGGCGACGGCTCTTACCCACTGCTGGCGCGTCCCGATCAGCCTGCCTTGCTGTTCTCTCCCAAGCACCGCTGGTGAGGGAGGGCCTTCGACCCCTTCTTCCTCGCTGCCGTAGTGTGGGTAGATTCGGCCTCCCGCCGCCCACCTAGCGACATCCCGGCGACCATCAGGTATAACTTCCTTTGAAACCGGCCTTGCTCTACTTCCCGAGCTCCTGACGTCGCTGCATTTGTATCTTTTACTATTTCTCAGGCCCCCTCGTAGATAGGATCGATCGGCTGTTCGAAAAACACCTAATTTTTTATGTTTAAGAGGTAAAACTAGTTCATGCACTCGAATCTAGTACTACTTGGTTCAAATAAGGAAGAAAGGGGGTGGGGGGTGGGGGAAGATTTGTTACCTGAATCTAGGACTTGGTCGAAAGAGGAAATAATGGGGGCGAAAAGTAGCAGAGACTGGCTATCCAACTGGTCTCTAGGTCTAATAGGAAAAAGGGAAACTCAGTACAAACTCAATATAAACCTGATCTATTGGTTGAAAAAAGAAAGAAAGTGGGGACTGAGGGACAAGTCAACAGAGTAAGTCTAGCACTAGATTTTCTAGCCTCAAACAGTATAAGGTGGCTATACCGAACAAAAATGGGACCAAGCCAGATATCCTGTTTTGATGTTTGTTGCCCCGAGCCACTCTAATGTAATGCCACTGGTAAAATGTAGCAGTCGCACTATTAAAAGTAAGGACATGTTAAACCAATGTTGTTTTCAATGTAATGCCTCTAGTAATATGAATCAATGGCACTTTTCTACATGTCATGCTAAATTTCCTATTAAGATAAGTTGGTTCTTTTCGTTAGAGATGCAACTGTCCTGGTCCGCCTACTCTCCCGTGCCCAAAGTAATGTCGTATTTAACGGTTGCCATAGTTAATCCTAATGCCCACACAAATATCTAGCAATGCCACTGCTTTAGAAATTGCTATTGTCCTTGTAGGATTGCCATTCGGATAAGGAACATGCTTCTTTTCATTTGATGCATGTTTCATCACTTGTTAGTCACCCTCCTTTCCACCTTCTTTATGGAAACAAAGATATATATTTCACGCTCGATCTTAGTTGAACTGCACAAATGATATCCAAATTATAGTTGAACATTCGAGGAGCTTCACAACCAACCTTGATGTTGCTCAATTTTATTGCAACTAATGAAGAAGGAGCTCTGTGGCTTTCATTTTCTGATGGAAATGGAACTGGGGCTAGAGCCCTTTTCTTAAAAAAATGAAGAAGAAGCTGCTAGCTCACGGGACATTGCTTCATTTTAGGTGAACTGCACCAAAAGGTCCCATGAATTGAATCATCCATGTTGGTGACTGAAAGAGCCAGCTTCAACATCCTAGTCTAAGCACCCCTGGCCTCCATCCTTGCGACGCACGATACACCTCGTTTGCCACCTGCTCGACCCTAGTGTCACTGATAAAATGAAGTAATAATATAGTTAAAATAGAGCGAGTGTCCTCTCTTTCATTTCATTTCCAATGTAGATAAAGAAAGTGCTTCTCTTTGTTAATGTATGTTTCATCAACTAGTCCCATTGTTAATGTTTAAGCGTTTCTGCAAACTTGGGTGCTTAATTTTAGTTGATCTGTACAAAAATAGAGATTTGAATGTCTCAAGGCACCTCCTTGTACTACCGCTGTACACTCATGTTCATCACTGGCAGAAGGTGTATCTGGGAGACTTGGGACGATTTCCAGTATGAGGCGTACCGTATGAGGCGTCGCAGGGCCCATCTTGCCCTCGCAGCATGGCATACTATGATACTATCACAATATTTTCTTCTATTTATTTTGTGTGTTTCATCAACTAGTGCCACATAATGTAATCACGCTTTTTCATTATCTTTGCAAATAGGGTTATTCAGCTGCATTTTGGTGGAACTGCACAAATGTACGTATGGAACCGGCATATATGCAGAGTGCGAGGTGTGCCAAGTAAAAATTACCGACACCAACCATGCTACATGCACGCATTGGCATCCACCACCACTAGTGGGATGTGTGGCGCTCTCTGTGGACGGATCTTTCTCGGCAGCAAATCCTCTAACCAAATACTAGTAGCTTATATTGGCAGTTTTCTAGGGAGTACTCTTTTCTGAAAGAAGTGACAATCTATTTTTCTTTATTTGTACATTGTGTCACAACTTTGACCCAAAGATCCAGAGCTATTTTAGGGTGATTGGCGTAGTACTCGAAGACTGATTGTAAGCATGATTTTCATTAGCTGTCACACTGATTGTAAGCATGAGCAGGTGGAAGATTAGGTTAGTGTGAAGCTTAGCTTGAACCCTACCACCATCGTTGAAACGAGGCGAGCGTCGAGAGAACCGTGGAGAACGGCGGGGAAGCGAGGTCGCGCCATCCGGCCTTCTCTTGCGGTGGGAGAACGAATACTCCTGTGGCTCCGGCTGGCTCTGCACCCTCATGAACGGCACACCATACTCGATCGATTTGTTATCCTCTAGGTGCTCAACCTCGACCTATATGCGCACCACCTCTGCCTGACTGTCTCCTCAGGCAAATCTGTTTGCTCCATCGCCCAGAGGAGATACTCGATGAACTCAGAGGACTGCGGCGTGACTGCCACCGAGGAGTACATGTACATCACCGCCCTCATCGCCGACGTCTCGCTCTTTCGTATACATTGCCACATCGCCCACACCGTCCTCGAAATCTCCCACTCATTGTCAAACCAAGTAAGGATCTCCTTCAAGCTGGCTAACTTTGCCTGGTCGCCGCTGGCGATCTGCCTGATTCGCTGCTGCATCCTCTCCATAGATGTCCTTCTGAGTGGTCCGGTGCTAGCTTTGGAAGATGGGAGGAGAGACGGTTGTCTTGGAATAGAGAAGAGGGAGAGGCGAGACGGTGGTTTAGGAATGGAGATGATGGAGAGGAGAGGAGGTGGTTTTGCAATGGAGAAGAGGGAGAGGAGCGTGCAGCAGCGATTTAGGATTGGACGAGAGGGCCAGCACGCTGTGACTGGATCAAAATCAAAATCAATTTACCCTTCAATTAAGAAAGCGACCCCACATTAACTAGTCTCCCTTTTATTATGGGTCATAATTGACCATGATTTTGGCACATAAAATATATGTTATACATTGCAAAAATAATATAATTTGAAAGTACATTCAGATACGAACCAAACGATACAATTTTTGGTGACACGCATTCACATTTTGCTTATCAAATACAGTACATGGTCAAACTTTGACCCAATATACGCAAAACAACAAAAAAATACGTCCAACACCAGCGCCGGTATTCCGCTCTTCTCCTCTTAAACCACCGCCGCTCCTATCCTGTTGCAATCTAAATCCAGCGCCGCTCCTCTCCTCTTCCATTTCAAAACCACCGCCCCTCCTCTCATGTTCCAGTCCAAAACCAGCATCGCTCCTCTCCCGTTCTAATCCAAAACCAGTGCTGCTCCTCTCCTCTTCCATTCAAAAACCACCGCCGGCGAGTGAAGGTGCTGTGGAGAAGTAGATTGATGGAGGAGTACAACCGATACGTGAGGATCGCGGACGGCGACCCTGTGAAGCTAGCTAGGATGTTGGAGATACATTCTTGGTTTGACAACAAGGACCAACTAGCGGCGACGGTGACATCCATGGACAAATATCTGCAACGGAGCAAAAAGGCGGCGATACTCCCGGAGGGAGTCGCGCGGGAGTACATAAAGCTGCTCCTCTGGGCCATGGAGCAAACAGATTCACTGAATCCGATCGTGAGGGAGCGGTGGTGGGAGTATCGATCCCAGATGGAGCATCCACCAGAGATTGAAGGATCGAGCATCTACAAGGTGCTGTTTGTGAGGGTGTCTTGCCAGAGCGTGTCGATGGAGTCTTCGTCGGCCGAACCCAACTGCAAGAGGAGAAAAGCAGTTGGCCCGACGACGCTTCCGTGCCATCCTCTCCCTCACCGTTCACATTGTCTCACGAGGCGACTGTCTGTCGCCGAGGAATATGAGGGGACTGCCCCCCAGCACAATAGTCGGGCAGGTTGTGAATTGTCAGGAGGAGCTTAGGGTTGTCAGTATTTGCAGGTTGTGAATTGTGTTTTGTGTTGTGTATTTTGAGAGTACTTTCAGGTATGAATGTCTTTTGAATTTCAGATTTGCAGTATTGAGCATATGAAGTATTTTATGAAATCTAGAGATCTATTTTTAGCACTTAAAAAATGTAGTTTCATAGGAGTATAAAAGTGCAGACAATTTGATTCTCAGAGAAGAAACTGGAAGTTCAGTTTCAGATAAGAAACTGCAACTTTCAGAGGCAGAGCATTTACATTAACACAGCCTTTTCAAATAGGGTTAACATCATGTTGGAAGTTTTATTCATGGTAGAAAATGGAACTATCGGCTAGTTAACATCATGCTGATCAACATTCATGCATAGCACATCTTCATATGATGCATAGTCAAAATGCCCACACAATGTCGAGTGTGCGAAACACAGAGAAAACGAGGGACGAAGTTTTGGCAAGTGTTGGACGTGGTGTGCGCAGATGACAATGGGGACCCACATGTCAATAAAGGCGGAGGCAAAAAATTTGGAGATATTTTCCTTGCACAAGTGGAATCAAACCCGGGTGGAACAGCTGTCGGGTAGTGTCACTTGGCCACTAGGCTAGTTCAGTAGTTTCGTTAGTAATGAGGCACTTCCTCAGGTGGTCGGATCCCCTTCTGCGCCTTTGAGCGCTCGCCATGACACCGCTGTCTGTCGTTTTTAACATGCTGAACAAACGAGAGGAATCTGGAGAGGAGTGTACGTGGAGAGGCGGACAGTCAGGACCCACCAGGTCTATGGCCGTATGCAAGCAAGTGCCTCATTGAAAAAATACTTCCTCCTAATGCTACACTGACATTGGGGCCCACGGGTTTGTCAACATAGTTACATTTTTTAGGTGCTTCAATGTAGTTACTATAGGAGATAAATTCACAACGAAGCCGGGGAGCAAGTATCAGCTGGGTTTTGGGCTGCCCCATCAAGGCTTTCATTTTTAACATGCGCAGCCCACGACCTCGGATGGCAGGTCCATAGGCCTGTTTGTATTTTCTTGAGGGCCGTCATGAATCAACCGGTGATACGTCTCCAATGTATCTACTTTTCCAAACACTTTTGCCCTTGTTTTGGACTCTAACTTGCATGATTTGAATGAAACTAACCCGGACTAACGCTGTTTTCAACAGAACTGTCATGATGTTGTTTTATGTGTAGAAAACAAAAGTTCTCAGAATGTCCTGAAAATCCACGGAGGCAAGTTTCGGAAAATATAAAAAATACTGGTGAAAGAATCAAGACCAAGGGGCCCACACCCTGTCCATGAGGGTGGGGGCGTGCCTGTAACGCCCCGAATTCGATGCGCCAAGTGTCTGCCAGTTATTCGCTGTCATTGCCATGTCACTTGCTTGTGTGTTGCATTTTGCCATGTCATCATGTGCACCTCATTTTTGCATACGTGTTCGTCTCTTGCATCCGAGCATTTTCCCCGTTGTCCGTTTTGCAATCCGGCACTCCTATGTCCTCCGGCGTCCCCCCTTTTGTCTCTCGTTGTAAGCGGGTGTTAAACATTCTCAGAATGGACCGAGGTTTGCCAAGCGGCCTTGGTATAGCACCGATAGACCGCCTGTCAAGTTTCGTGCCATTTGGAGGTTGTTTGATACTCCTACGGTTAACCCGTAAAAGCCCTCTTTGTGTTGCAGCCCAACACCCTTCCAAACTGGCCCATAACCCATCCAAACCCCCTCCATGCTCTCGGTCGTTCGATCATGATTGTGTGGGCGAAAACCGCACCCCATTTGGAGTTTCCTAGCTCCCTCTACCTATAAATATGCCTCTCCCCCTGAAATTCCGGGTCCAAACCCTAGCTTTGCCCTCCTCGCGCCGCCGGACATGTCCGCGCTGCCGTCCCCGGGCCAATCCTGCCTCGCCACGTGTCGCCCGCGCCCCCTCTCTCTCCTCCCCGCCGCCGCGGCCCGCGAGGCCC
>NC_041389.1:631437490-631504998 GCF_002162155.2 Triticum dicoccoides
ACCCACGCCTCCCCGCGCACCTCCCGCGCCCGCCACTGGCCGGATCCGGCCGGATCCGGTCCGGGGCCATCTCCCCGCGCCGCCCTCGACCTCCCCGGTAACCTCCCCCATCCACTCCGGCCGCCTCTTCTTCCTCTCCGGTGGGAACTCTGGCGAGCTCGCGCCGCCGCCTCGGGTTCCGTGCCCCAAAACCCTAGATCTGTTTTTCGGGAGGTGATATTTCGTCTAAGTCCTATTTCCCCTATTAACATCATGCCCTGTTCATAGCATCATAACTCCATGCATACTGCTCCGTTTTGTGAGTGTGATATATAAAAATGTTCGTTGTGAGATGCTCTACGTTTCGTTCCATTGTTCCATGTTTGCTTGAGTCCATCTTGATGCCTGAATCATCGTTGTAAGAGTGCTATATGATGTTAATCTGCTGAAACTGTTATAACTTGATGATTTGTCTTTTTTGTTGCATTTGATGTGTGCATCCTATTAGCATGAGCTCTACATGTGTTTTGAACTATATCATGCCATATTTACAGGGCTGCCATCCATTTATTTTTGTGAGTCTTGTAGTGAGTGCATCAAGCTTGTTAAGTAGGGTACTTGCTGTTGCTGTTTTGCTAGGCTGGATCTGCTATATTATGATGCTATGTAAACCTTCTACTACAAGTCATTCTGTACATAATCTGGAGATGATTACTAAGGATGTTTTGTTATACATGTCATGCTATATCCATCCATGCCCCTGGTGGAATTTATGGCTTGCTTTAGATTGTTGTTATCATGCTCCAAAGGTGCTAAATAATATTGCTGTCAGCCTGTTAACATTAAGTTCAATGTTGCCATGATTGTTGATAGTGATCCATGCACCCTATGAACCTGATCTTGCCATGCTTAGCTTCATAAATATGTCTTCTTACTATTGGTTGCCTTTTCATGCCATGTATTGATCTGTGGTGAGTGGTAAAAGCTCACCAACATGCCTACTTATTGTTGTTCCTTCCATGTTTGAATCTGTCATATAACTTGCCATGTTTACATGGGTGCCATCATATCTTCTGATACCTTTTGGCTCATGATCAGTAAAGGACTTTTGTTTTATGAAATTAGTAGGTGCATGCCATACCTTTGTTTTCCAGGATAAGTTCATGTAACATGTTGTTTGATAGCTCTAAACATTGCAACCTGATGTTATTTCTGCAAAGTCTGAAACTGTTACTATATGCAATCTTGCCATGTGTTTTGGAGCATGTTCTAGTGATTTATGGAGATAGCTCAGTGTTCATGTTTTGTAATGCTTTACCTGTACATAATGTCCATGCTTTTTTTTATGTTAAGGTCCTGTAGCATGTTGTTTTGATGCTTGCAATATGCCTAGTTGCTGTTTTGGACAGCTTGTCCTTTAAACTTGTATAGAGTGCATGTGTTGAATCGTTGCTCCGTTTCGAGTGTGCTCTTTATGAAACTTGCTTGATTTTGCATGTAGTTCCATATTATTAAGTTGCATCCATGTTTTGAGAGTGTTTTCTTGATGTTTGCATGCATTTTGCATCAATGCCATGTTTAACTTGTTTTTGCTCATATCTTCTAGGCCGTAGCTCCGAATTAAACGAACTTTATATGTAACTTGAATAGAATATCGTGTAGATCACCTTGGTGCATCAACTTGCTGTTTAACAACTTGAACATAAAGTTTATTCAGATCTGGACCAATTTTGAAACTTGCATATGAGGACCTACCGGAATTGTTATATGTTGTTTCCGGCCTCATTTAAACTTGCTTTGATGTGTTGTTCTTGTATGCATCATCTATTGCCATGAGTAGCTTCATGTAGCCTTGTCATGCATCATGCTTGGTTGTGCATCTTGTCTTGCCTATGTGTGGTGTGTTTACAATCTTGTGTGTTTCTTCTCGATAGTTCCTGTTTCGTTGCGATCGTGAGGATTCGTTCGTCTATGCTTGGTTCGACTTCATCCGTTCGTCTTCTTCATGGACTCGTTCTTCTTCCTAGCGGGATTTCAGGCAAGATGACCGCTACCCTGGATCTCACTACTATCATTGCTATGCTAGTTGCTTCGTTCTATCGCTATGCTGCGTTACCTATCTCTTGTTCCTCAAGCCTCCCAATTTGCCATGTCAGCCTCTAACCTTTTTCACCCTTCCTAGCAAACCGTTGATTGGCTATGTTACCGCTTTTGCTCAGCCCCTCTTATAGCATTGCTAGTTGCAGGTGAAGTTGAAGATTGCTCCATGGTGGACAGGATTATGTTGGGATATCACAATATCTCTTATTTAATTAATGCATCTATATACTTGGTAAAGGGTGGAAGACTCGGCCTTATGCCTGGTGTTTTGTTCCACTCTTGCCGCCCTAGTTTCCGTCATACCGGTGTTATGTTCCCGGATTTTGCGTTCCTCACATACCAGTGTTATGTTCCCCGATTTTGCGTTCCTTACGGGGTTGGGTGATTTATGGGACCCCCTTGACAGTTCGCTTTGAATAAAACTCCTCCAGCAAGGCCCAACCTTGGTTTTACCATTTGCCTCACCACCACCTATACTTTTCCCTTGGGAGTCGCTCTCTCGAGGGTCATCTTTATTTTAGCCCCCCCGGGCCAGTGCTTCTTTAAGTGCTGGTCCGAACCGAGTAGCCTGTGGGGCCCCCTCGGGGAAACACGAGGTCTAGTTTTACTCGTAGCTTGACTTATTCGGTGTTGCCCTGAGAACGAGATATGTGCAGCTCCTACCCGGATTGTCGGCGCATCGGGCGGCTTTGCTGGTCTTGTTTTACCATTGTCGAAATGTCTTGTAAACCGTGATTCCGAGTCTGATCGGGTCTTCCTGGGAGAAGGTATATCCTTCGTTGATCGCGAGAGCTTATCATGGGCTAAGTTGGGACACCCCTGCAGAGTATATACTTTTGAAAGCCGTGCCCGCGGTTATGTGGCAGATGGGAATTTGTTAATGTCCGGTTGTAGATAACTTGACACTAGATCTGAATTAAAATGCATCAACCGCGTGTGTAGCCGTGATGGTCTCTTTTCGGTGGAGTCCGGGAAGTGAACACGGTTTTGGGTTATGTTTGACATAAGTATGAGTTCAGGATCACTTCTTGATCATTGCTAGCTTCACGACCGTTCCGCTTGCTCTCTTCTCGCTCTTATTTGCGTATGGTAGCCACCATATATGCTTAGTCGCTGCTGCAACGTCACCAATTTACCCCTTCCTTTCCCATTTAGCTTTGATAGTCTTGATACCCATGGTAATGGGATTGCTGAGTCCTCGTGGCTCACAGATTACTACAACAACAGTTGCAGGTACAGGTTATGCGATGATCATGACGCGAGAGTGATGTTTGCTTGTTTTGGAGTTTTGCTTCTGCATCTTCTTCGATCAGGGGATAGGTTCCAGGTCGGCAGCCTGGGCTAGCAGGGTGGATGTCGTTTGTGTTTCTGTTTGTGTTTCATCCGTAGTTGGATGGTGCTCTTATGTAAGATGATGTTGTATTCGTGTGGCATCGTATGCCTTTTGTATGTATACCCATTTATTTTGTAATGTTGATGTAATGATATCCACCTTGCAAAAGCGTTTCAATATGCAGGTCTATCCTTGGTGGGACCTTCGAGTTCCTTTTGGATAGGGTCGCATATTGGGCATGACAGTGCCCACCCCCCTGGGCGCGCCCCCTGTCTCGTGGGCCCCCTGAGGCTCCGCCGACCTCAACTCCAACTCTATATATTCCGTTTCACGGAGAAAAAATCAGAGAGGAAGTTTCATCGCATTTTACGATACGGAGCCGCCGCCAAGCCCTAATCTCTCTTGGGAGGGCTGATCTGGAGTCCGTTCAGGGCTCTGGAGAGGGGGATTCATCGCCATCGTCATCATCAACCATCCTCCATCACCAATTTCATGATGCTCACCGCCATGCGTGAGTATTTCCATCGTAGGCTTGCTGGACGGTGATGGGTTAGATGAGATTTACCATGTAATCAAGTTAGTTTTGTTAGGGTTTGATCCCTAGTATCCACTATGTTCTGTGATTGATGTTGCTATGACTTTGCTATGCTTAATGCTTGTCACTAGGGCCCGAGTGCCATGATTTCAGATCTGAACCTATTATGTTTTCATGAATATATGTGTGTTCTTGATCCTATCTTGCAAGTCTATAGTCACCTATTATGTGTTATGATCTGACAACCCCGAAGTGACGATAATCGGGATACTTCTCGGTGATGACCGTAGTTTGCGGAGTTCATGTATTCACTATGTGCTAATGCTTTGTTCCGGTTCTCTATTAAAAGGAGGCCTTAATATCCCTTAGTTTCCGCTAGGACCCTGCTGCCACGGGAGGGTAGGACAAAAGATGTCATGGAAGTTCTTTTCCATAAGCATGTATGACTATATTCGGAATACATGCCTACATTACATTGATGAATTGGAGCTAGTTCTGTGTCACCCTATGTTATAGCTATTACATGAGGAATCGCATCCGACATAATTATCCATCACTGATCCAATGCCTACGAGCTTTTCACATCTTGTGCTTCACTTATTTACTTTTCCTTTGCTACTGTTACAATTACTACAAAACTATTATCTTTACTTTTACCACTTGTTACCTTTATTATCATACTACTTTGCTACTAAATACTTTGCTGTAGATACTAAGTTATCCAGGTGTGGTTGAATTGACAACTCAAATGCTAATACTCAATAATATTCTTTGGCTCCCCTTGTGTCGAATTAATAAATTTGGGTTGAATACTCTTCCTTCGAAAGTTGTTGCGATCCCCTACACTTGTGGGTTATCAAGACTAATTTCTGGCGCCGTTGCCGGGGATCATAGCTCTATTCTTTGAGTCACTTGGGATTTATATCTGTTGATCACTATGAAGAACTTGAAAGACGCAAGAACCAAGATTTTTCCCTCAACTACAAGGGGGGGGGGGGGTAAGGAACAGCCATCTAGCTCTGCACTAGATTCTCCTTCTGTTATGAGTAAACTTGCAACACCTAAACCTGCTACTTCTATGAATTCTGATATGTCGCATGTTATTGATGATGCCACTTCTGCTATGCATGATACTTATGATGAAACTACTTCTATGTGTGATACTACTGTGCCATTAGGTGAATTTCTTGATGAACAACTTGCTAGGGGTAGAGAGAATGAAATTATTGAAGATGCTATTATTGATGATAGTGATGATGAAAGTTCTCCCCCTGATTATGAATTACCTGTTGTTCCTGAGGGTTATGTTATGGAAGAGGAAGCTGCTAGAGCTACCTTTGCTTGTAAAGATAGATATGATCTTGAAAGGTTATTAGCTAAATTGAAGCAGTAGTCTCTTAATGCTAGAATGAAACCTGACCTTACTTTTGCTACTTCACCTATCTGTGTTACTGATACGTCTCCAACGTATATATATTTTTTGATTGCTTCATGCTACTTTATCTACTGTTTTAGGAAATATTGGGCTTTATTATCCACTTTTATATTATTTTTGGGACTGACCTATTAACTGGAGGCCCAGCCCAGATTTGCTATTTTATGCCTATTTCAGTGTTTCGAGGAAAAGGAATATCAGACGGAGTCAAAACGGAACGAAATCAACTGGAGAAGTTATTTTTGGAAGGAAATCCACCTGATGGACTTGGACTCCATGTCAGAAGATACGGGAGGTTCTCACGAGGGTGGGGGGCACGCCCACCCCCCTGGGCGCACCCCTGCCTCGTGGGGCCCCCGTAGCTCCACCGACGTACCACCTGCACCCATATATACTCACATACAGTAAAACTTCCAGAACAGAAAATAGATCGGGAGTTCCGCCGCCGCAAGCCTCTGTGGCCACCAAAAACCAATCGGGACCCCGTTCCGGCACCCTGCCGGAGGGGGATCCCATCACCGGAGGCCATCTTCATCATCCCGGTGCTATCCATGATGAGGAGGGAGTAGTTCACCCTCGGGGCTGAGGGTATGTACCAGTAGCTATGTGTTTGATCTCTCTCTCTCTCGTGTTCTCTCTCGTGTTCCTCTATGGCACGATCTTGATGTATCCCGAGCTTTGCTATTGTAGTTGGATCTTATGATGTTTTCCCCCCTCTACTCTCTTGTGATGAATTGAGTTTCCCCTTTTGAAGTTATCTTATCGGATCGAGTCTTTTATGAACACTTGATGTATGTCTTGCGTGGGATAACCGTGGTGACAATGGGTTATTCTATTGATCCACTTGATGTATGTTTTGGTGATCAACTTGTGGGTTTTGTTACACTTGGGAACCTATGCATAGGGGTTGGCACACGTTCTTGACTCTCCGGTAGTAGCTTTGGGGCACTCTTTGGAGTACTTTTATGTTGGTTGGATGAATCTGAGATTGTGTGATGCATATCGTATAATCATGCCAACGGATACTTGAGGTGACAATGGAGTATCTAGGTGACATTAGGGTTTTGGTTGATTTGTATCTTAAGGTGTTATTCTAGTACGAACTCTTTTATAGATTGATCCAAAAGAATAGCTTTGTGGTGGTTTTGTACCCGACCATAATCTCTACGTTTGTTCTCCGCTATTAGTGGCTTTGGAGTGACTCTTTGTCGCATGTTGAGGGCTTGTCATATGTTCTATCTATGTTATTATTGTTGAGAGAACTTACACTAGTGAAAGTATGAACCCCATGCCTTGTTTCCTATCATTGCAATACCATTTACGCTCACTTTTACCACTTGTTACCTTGCTGTTTTTATATTTTCAGTCAAAAAACTATATCTACTATCTATTTTGCACTTGTATCACCATCTCTTCGTCAAACTAGTGCACCAATACAATTTGCCATTGTATTGGGTGTGTTGGGGACACAAGAGACTTTTTGTTATTTGGTTGCAGGGTTGTTTGAGAGAGACCATCTTCCTCCTACGCCTCTCGCGGATTGATAAACCTTAGGTCATCCACTTGAGGGAAATTTGCTACTGTCCTACAAACATGTGCACTTGCAGGCCCAACAACGTCTACAAGAAGAAGGTTGTGTAGTAGACATCAAGCTCTTTTCTGGCGCCGTTGCCGGGGAGGCTAGGTAAGTGAAGGTACATCTTTAGATCTTGCAATCGAATCTTTTTGTTTCTTGTTTTAGCAGTAGTCTAGTTTATAAAAGAAAATTACAAAAAAAATGGAGTTGAGTTTGTCTCATACGCTTCATCTTTTTAATATCTTTCGTGAGTATGATGGGAAGGAAAATTGTGCTCAAGTGCTAGAAGAAGAATTACATAGAATTCTTGGCATAAAATATGTGAATGATGAGCATGATTGCAATGTTGTTAGTATGAATTCCTTGAATATCCATGATGCTAATGATATGCAAAGCTACAAGCTTGGGGAAGCTATGTTTGATGAAGATGATATTTTTTGTCCCCCAAGCTTTGATGAGCAAATTTACTATGATGAAAGCATGCCTCCTATCTGTGATGATTATTGTGTTGACACGTATGCTATCAAGAATAATGATAACCATGAAACTTGTCATCTTGATCTTAATCTTCAATCACATGATAGTTATTTTGTTGAGTTTGCTCCCACTATTATTCATGAGAAGAATTTTGCTTATGTGGAAAGTAGTAAATTTTCTATGCAAGTATATCATGAAAAGAATGCTTTAGGTGCTGGTTATATCGTTGAATTTATTCATGATGCTACTGAAAAATATTATGAGGGAGGAACATATGCTTGTAGGAGTTGCAATAATGTCAAGTTTCCTCTCTATGTGCTTAAAATCTTGAAGTTATGTTTGTTTTACCTTCCTATGCAAGTTGATTATTGCTCCCATAAGTTGTTTTATCACAAAATCCCTATGCATAGGAAGTGGGTTAGGCTTCAATGTGCTAGTCATATTCTTCATGATGCTCCCGTTATGTTTCAATTCTTATCTTTTATGTGAGCATCATTGTCATCATCATGCCTAGCTAAAAGGCATTAAAGAAAAGCGCTTGTTGGGAGGCAACCCAATATTTATCCATACTGTTTTTGTGTGTCCACATGATTATTGTACTGTAGTAATCATGTTTTATAGCTTTTGTTTCAATAAAGTGCCAAGTAGAACCTTTGGGAAGACTTGGGTGAAGTTTATGTGATCTTGCTGTGAAAAACAGAAACTTTAGCGCTCACGAGTTTAGCTGCCATTTTTTACTGGAGAGTGCTTTTAGGTTGATTCTTTTTGAAGATGATTAATAGACAAATTTATCAGGTCCATAAATTTATTTCATAATTTTTGGTGTTCCATAAGTATACGTTTGATACAGATTACTACGGACTGTTCTGTTTTTGACAGATTCTGTTTTCTATGTGTTGTTTGCTTATTTTGATGCATCTATGGCTAGTATTAAGTGGTATGAACCATAGAGAAGTTATAATACAGTAGATATTACACCAATATGAATTTATAATGAGTTAATTACAGTACCTAAGTGGTGGTTTTATTTTCTTATACTAACAGAGCTTACGAGTTTTGTGTTGAGTTTTGTGTGGTTGAAGTTTTCAAGTTTTGGGTAAGGATTCGATGGACTATGGAATAAGGAGTGGCAAGAGCCTAAGCTTGGGGATGCCCAAGGCACCCCAAGGTAATATTCAAGGACAACCAAGCAACTAAGCTTGGGGATGCCCCGGAAGGCATCCCCTCTTTCGTCTTCGTTCATCGGTAACTTTACTTGGAGCTATATTTTTATTCACCACATGATATGTGTTTTTCTTGGAGCGTCATTTTATTTTCTTTAGCTTTGCTTGCTGTTAGTTATAATAATGTTTTGCATCTTTAGTTCCAATAAAAAAGTCAAGGATAGCCTTTGCCATGCTTATTTTGCTAGTATGCATGTTGCTGTTTGAAAATAGAAAGTTTACCGCTGTTGCGAAAATTCCCTAGAAAAGTCAGAGAGTGGTACAATGTTGAATATTTTTTGCATATTGAGCTCCGATAAATTTATTACAGTGGGAATTTTAGTTCATAATTTTTGGATTTAGGGAAGTATGATGACTCTTGCATTCTTTACAGACTGTACTGTTTTGGCAGATTGCTGTTATGGTTGCATTGTTTGCATATGTTTGCTTGTTTAATGATTCTATTTGAAGATAGGAGTATTAAATAGGCAGAGGCATTTAGTATGCAATGTTGAATAATAATTTTAGTGATTTGTTACAGTATAAAATGATAAGGTTTTGCATTGGTTTATACTCACCTATCTCTCGAGTTCTTGTTGAGTTTGTTGTGAATGAAGCTTTTGATAAAAAGAGAAACCATGACATGAGAGGAATTAAGGAGACACAAAAGTTCAAGCTTGGGGATGCCCAAGGCACCCCAAGACGATATTTCAATAAGTCTCAAGCATCTAAGCTTGGGGATGCCCCGGTAGGCATCCCACCTTTCTTCTTCAACAACTATCGGTTAGTATCGGTTGAGCCTAAGTTTTTGCTTCTTCACATGAGTTGTGCTATCCTTGCAATGTAGTTTTCTTTAGCTTTGCTTGCTGTTTGAATAAAGTATCAAGATCTGAAATTCTTTAATGAGAGAGAGCCATACATGAATTGTAATTTGCTAGAATACTCTATGTGCTTCACTTATATCTTTTGAGCGTGATAATTTTTGCTCTAGTACTTCACTTAGATCTTTTAGAGCATGGTGGTGGATTTGTTTTAAAAAACTATTTGATCTCTCATGCTTCACTTAGATTATTTTGAGAGTCTTAAATAGCATGGTAATTTTCTTAATGTTAATATACTTGGTATTCAAGATATGTGAAACTTTCTTATGAGTGTGTTGAATACTAAGATAAGTTTGATGCTTGATAATTGTTTTGAGATATGGAGGTGATAATATCAAAGTCATGCTAGTTGGGTGATTATGAATTTGAGAAATACTTGTGTTGAAGTTTGCAAGTCCGTAGCATGCACGTATGGCTAAAGTTATGTAACAAATTTGAAACATGAAGTGTACCTGGCTTGTGCATCCTTATGAGTGGCGGTCGGGGACGAGCGATGGTATTTTCCTACCAATCTATCCCCCTAGGAGCATGCGCGTAGTACTTGAATTTTTGATGACTTATAAATTTTTGCAATAAGTATATGAGTTCTTTTGACTAATGTTGAGTCCATGGATTATACGCAGTCTCACCTTTCCACCTTTGCTAGCCTCTTCGGTACCGTGCATTGCCCTTTCTCACCTTGAGAGTTGGTGCAAACTTCGCCGGTGCATCCAAACCCCGTGATACGATACGCTCTATCACACGTAAACCTCCTTATATCTTCCTCAAAACAGCCACCATACCTACCTATCATGGCATTTCCATAGCCATTCCGAGATATATTGCCATGCAACTTCCACCATCATCATCATGACATACATTACTTTTGTCATATTTCCATTGCATGATCTTGTAGTTGACATCGTATTTGTGGCAAAGCCACCATGCATTATTTTCCATACATGTCACTCTTGATTCATTGCACCATCCCGGTACACCGCCGGAGGCATTCATATAGAGTCATATCTTGTTCTAGTTTCGAGTTGTAATCCTTATGTTGTAATCAATAGAAGTGTGATGATCATCATTATTAGAGCATTGCCCAAAAAAAAGAGAAAGGCACAAAAAAGGCCCAAAAAAAGAAAGGCAAAAAAAGGCCCAAAAATATAAAAAAAATAAAAAAATAAAAAGGGCAATGCTACTATCTCTTTTTCCACACTTGTGCTTCAAAGTAGCACCTTGTTCCTCATGTAGTGAGTTTCATAAGTTGTCTTTTCATACTAGTGGGAATTTTTCATTATAGAACTTGGCCTGTATATTCCTACGATGGGCTTCCTCAAATGCCCTAGGCCATCATGAGCAAGCAAGTTGGATGCACACCCACTAGTTTTCTTTAGTTGAGCATTCATAGCTCTAGTGCATCCGTTGCATGGCAATCCCTACTCCTCATGTTGACATCAATTGATGGGCATCTCCATAGCCCGTTGATTAGCCTCGTCAATGTGAGACTTTCTCCTTTTTGTCTTCTCCACACAATCCCCATCATCATATTCTATTCCACCCATAGTGCTATATCCATGGCTCACGCTCATGTATTGCGTGAAGGTTGAAATTTTTTGAGATTATTTAAGTATGAAACAATTGCTTGGCTTGTCATCGGGGGTATAGAAGTTGGGAACATCTTTGTGTGACGAAAATGAAGCATAGCCTAACTATATGATTTTGTAGGGATGAACTTTCTTTTGCCATGTTATTTTGAGAAGACATGATTGCTTTGATAAGTATGCTTGAAGTATTATTATTTTTGTGTCAATATGAAATTTTGTCTTGAATCTTTCGGATCTGAATATTCATATCACAATTAAGGAGATTTACATTGAAATTATGCCAAAGTATCACTCCGCATCAAAAATTCTTTTTTATCATTTACCTACTCGAGGACGAGCAGGAATTAAGCTTGGGGATGCTTGATACGTCTCCAACGCATCTATAATTTTTGATTGCTTCATGCTACTTTATCTAATGTTTTAGGCAATATTGGGCTTTATTATCCACTTTTATATTATTTTTGGGACTAACCTATTAACCGGAGGCCCAGCGCAGATTTGCCGTTTTATGCTTATTTCAGTGTTCCGAGGAAAAGGAATATCAGACGGAGTCAAAACGGAACGAAATCAACTGGAGAAGTTATTTTTGGAAGGAAACCCACCTGATGGACTTGGACTCCATGTCAAAACATACGGGAGGTGCTCACGAGGGTGGGGGCGCGCCCACCCCCCTGGGCGCGCCCCCCGCCTCATGGGGCCCCCGTAGCTCCACCGACGTACCCTCTGCACCCATATATACTCACGTACCCTAAAACTTCCAGAACAGAAAATAGATCGGGAGTTCCACTGCCGCAAGCCTCTGTAGCCACCAAAAAACAATCGGGACCCTGTTCCGGCACCCTGCCGGAGGGGGATCCCATCACCGGAGGCCATCTTCATCATCCCGATGCTATCCATGACGAGGAGGGAGTAGTTCACCCTCAGGGCTGAGGGTATGTACCAGTGGCTATGTGTTTGATATCTCTCTCTCGTGTTCCTCTATGGCACGATCTTGATGTATCCCGAGCTTTGCTATTGTAGTTGGATCTTATGATGTTTTCCCCCCTCTACTCTCTTGTGATGAATTGAGTTTCCCCTTTTGAAGTTATCTTATCGGATTGAGTCTTTTATGAACACTTGATGTATGTCTTGCGTGGGATAACCATGGTGACAATGGGTTATTCTATTGATCCACTTGATGTATGTTGTGGTGATCAACTTGCGGGTTTCGTGACACTTGGGAACCTATGCATAGTGGTTGGCACACGTTCTTGACTCTCCGGTAGTAGCTTTGGGGCACTCTTTGGAGTACTTTTATGTTGGTTGGATGAATCTGAGATTGTGTGATGCATATCGTATAATCATGCCCACGGATACTTGAGGTGACAATGGAGTATCTAGGTGACATTAGGATTTTGGTTGATTTGTATCTTAAGGTGTTATTCTAGTACGAACTCTTTTATAGATTGATTCGAAAGAATAGCTTTGTGGTGGTTTCGTACCCGACCATAATCTCTACTTTTGTTCTCCGCTATTAGTGGCTTTGGAGTGACTCTTTGTCGCATGTTGAGGGCCTGTCATATGTTCTATCTATGTTATTATTGTTGAGAGAACTTACACTAGTGAAAGTATGAACCCTAGGCCTTGTTTCCTATCATTGCAGTACCATTTATGCTCACTTTTACCACTTGTTACCTTGCTGTTTTTATATTTTTAGTTTACAAAAACCTATATCTACTATCTATTTTGCACTTGTATCACCATCTCTTCGCCGAACTAGTGCACCTATACAAATTGCCATTGTATTGGGTGTGTTGGGGACACAAGAGACTTTTTGTTATTTGGTTGCAGGGTTGTTTGAGAGAGACCATCTTCCTCCTACGCCTCTTGTGGATTGATAAACCTTAGGTCATCCACTTGAGGGAAATTTGCTACTGTCCTACAAACCCGTGCACTTGCAGGCCCAACAACGTCTACTAGAAGAAGGTTGTGTAGTAGGCATCAGTTACCGATAAGGATTATGAATTCTCTGTTGATCCTGAAATAATTACATTGGTTGAATCTGATCCTTTTTATGGCCTTGAATCTGAAACTGTTGTGGCACATCTTACCAAGTTAAATGATATATCCACCCTGTTTACTAATGATGAGAAGTCTCCCTATTATTATATCCTTAAGATATTTCCGTTATCATTAAAGAGTGATGCTAATACTTGGTTTAATTCTCTTGATCCTGGTTGTGTGCGTAGTCCCCAGGATATGATTTATTACTTCTTTGCTAAATATTTTCCTGCTCATAAGAAACAAGCTGCCTTGCGGGAAATATATAATTTTGTGCAAATCAAAGAAGAGAGTCTCCCACAAGCTTGGGGGATGCTTCTCCGATTACTTAATGCTTTGCCTGAGCATCCTCTTAAGAAAAATGAAATACTCGATATCTTTTATAATGGACTAACCGATGCTTCCAAGGACTACTTGGATAGTTGTGCTGGTTGTGTTTTCAGGGAAAGAACAGTCGATGAAGCTGAATTACTATTGAATAATATGTTGACTAATGAAAATAATTGGACTCTTCCTAAGCCAATTCCTGAACCGATTGAGCCAACTCCTGAGCCTATTCCTAAACCCACTCCGAAGAAGAGAGGTGTTCTATTTCTCAGACCTGAAGATATGCAACAGGCAAAGAAATCAATGAAAGAAAAAGGTATAAAAGCTAAAGATGTTAAGAATTTACCACCCATTGAAGAAATACATGGTCTTGATAACCCGATACAGGTAGTAAAGGTAAATTCTCTCTATAGATATGATAAAGTTGAAATTCCCTCTACTAAATTTCATAGCTGATGCTTAGATGAATTTGATGACTTTATGGCTAGACAAGAAAGTTTTAATGCTTATGTTGGTAGAGAATTAAAGAATAACGGTTTTGAAATAGGATGCACGAGTGATCATATGGCTAGAGTTCAAGGTGAACTTAAACTCATTAGAAAATATGCTTCTATGGTTGCTACTCAAGCCGAGCAAGTACTTAAAACTCAAAATGATTTGCTCGATGAATTAAATAATAAAGCTGACTTTGCTGTTAGAGTGGCTACTAGAACTGGTAGAATGACTTAGGAACCTTTGTATCCTGAAGGCCACCCTAAGAGAATCGAGCAAGATTCTTAGAGAAATGATTTAGAGGCACCTAGTTCTTCTAAAAAGAAGAAAAAGAAAAACGATTGGACTTTGCATGCTTCTAGTGAACCTGTTGTAGACACACATGAGAATCCCAATGATATCTCTGTTTCTGATGCTGAAACACAATCAGGTGATGAACATGAACCTAGTGATAATGTTGATGATAATGTTCATGTTGATGATCAACCTAGAAAAAATAATGAAGTAGAGATTGAACCTGTTGTTGATCTTGATAACCCACAACCAAAGAACCAACGTTATGATAAGAGAGATTTTATTGCTAGGAAGCACGGTAAAGAAAGAGAACCATGGGTTCAGAAACCCATGCCCTTTCCTCCTAAACCATCCAAGACAAAGGATTATGAGGATTTTGAGCGCTTTGTTGAAATGATTAGACCTATCTTCTTACGTATGCGCTTAACCGATATGCTTAAAACAAACGCTTATGCTAAATATATGAAGGATATCATTACAAACAAAATAAAGATACCGGAAGCTGAAATTTCCACCATGCTTGCTAATTACACTTTTAAAGGTGGAATACCAAAGAAACTTGGAGATCCGGGGGTACCAACTATACCATGCTCCATTAAAAGAAACTATGGTAAAACTGCTTTATGTGATCTTGGAGCCGGTGTTAGTGTTATGCCTCTCTGTTTATATCGTAGACTTGAATCGAATAAGTTGACACCTACTGAAATATCTTTGCAAATGGCCGATAAATCAACTGCTATACCTGTCGGTATTTGTGAGGATGTGCCTGTTGTGGTTGCAAATGTCACTATCTTAACGGACTTTGTTATTCTTGATATTCCTAAGGACGATAGTATGTCAATTATCCTTGGTAGACCCTTTTCGAATACTGTAGGGGCTGTTATTGATTGCAACAAAGGCAATGCCACTTTTCATGTTAATGGTAATGAGCATATGGTACACTTTCCGAGGAAACAATCTCAAATTCATAGCATCAACTCTATTGGAAAAGTTCCAACTATCATTATTGGAGGTTTTGAATTTCCTCTCCCTACTGTCAAGAAAAAGTATGATATTATTATTGTTGGGGATGTTCATATCCCCGTTGAGGTAACTTAGTGTTATTCAAAATTTCTCCAGTTCCGTGTTATTCGGAATGAGTTTGTTAACAAGACTTGATCAACCTTGTTAGTGGATTCATTTTGATGATCATGAGATGGATGAAACAAGAAGGCACAACCTTCCGTACCCTCTTTTTACTTTCTGTTATTTAGAATAAATAAAGCAAAAATAGAATTATATGTCTGTTTTCTGAATTATCCGTGCAATAAAAAAATATCTCGAAAATAAAAGTGCTCCAAATGCCCTGCAAATTTAGTATGATTTTTTATGGAATATTTGAGGATTTTAGGCACTGAAAACACTGCAGGAGGGGCAAGCACCAGTCCACTAGAGTGGAGGGCGCGCCCACTCCTCCTGGGCGCGCCTCCTGTCTCGTGGGCCCCTGGTGGCCCTCCTCCACTTATGCCAGCACCCACACACTCCATCTTCTTCCCAAAAAAAATCCCCATCCAGCTCAAGCACGAGTTCTAGCTCATTTTGCTGCGATTTTTGATCTCCTTGCTCAAAGCCCCATTCACAAAACTGCTTTGGGAGATTGTTGCTTGGTATGTGACTCCTCCATTGGTACAATTAGTTTTTGTTCTAGTGCTTTATTCATTGAAAATTCTTGCTGCCTTGGGGGCCCTGTTCTTGAGCTTGCATGTTAAATTTATTAGGTCCCAAGTAATTCTAATGCATGATATAGGCTCTAGGCATTTGTAGGAGTAGTTGCTATCAATCTTGTTTAGTTTCATTTACTTTTATTTTGAAGTTACTAAAAATTTCAGAAATATTGCAGAAAAAGAAATATGTTCAGGAAAATGTACGAAGGTGGTTCTTCAAGGAAGAAAGGACCCCGGCTCGCAATACGTGAGCTCGATGACAAATTACCAAGGGAAGCTTATGTACGGCCTTGTGAATGGCCATCGGAGCCATTTATGGTTGTAGTGGGTATCAAGGATGAATTTGATGCATATGTGAGTAATGCCGACCTTGAGGCGTTCATGCAAGATAAGTGCCCGCAGTACCGGTACTTAACTAATTCATTTGTGAGAAGGTTTAAATTTACATCCTCACGCAATTCTCAAAGTGTCCTGTTTGATATTTATGATAAATCATATACCATGGACCTAGAAGATTTTATTACTGCTTGCAAACTTCCGCAATGGGCCAATGTTAATTATGAATTTAGAGATTTCCTTGCTAGTATTATTGTGGGAGAATCTAGGGATATTGCACAAGCTACCATAGGGAGCATTCATTTTCCTGCTATACATTACTTTGCTCTCTTCATTGGTAGATGCATTAACGGTAACGATGAAGCATGTCATATGTGTGTGCCTGATCTTTGTGTCCTCAAGAGTGTTTTGTTAGGTTATAAAGATTATAACTTGGGGGAAATAGTTGCACGTAGGTTGCATAATAATGGTAGAGCTGGAGATTTATTTGGAGGAATTTATGCGACTCGTGTGGCAAATTATCTTGGTATAGCCCCACGAGAGGGGGATATGATGTTACCCCCTGCTTATTTAGATTATGACGCTATGGTCCAACATCATTTTCTTAAGAGTAGTGAACAATTCCTCCAATATCGACTAATCTTTGACAGACGTAGTGCTGTCCATGTTACTCTTCCTGCTCCTTTCCTTTTTGATTACTAGGCACAAGGATGATATGTTGTTACCAGGGAGGAAGCAGCTGAACACGAGGGGAGAGCGGAGGTGGCTCGCCAACATGCCGCAGCTCAAGAGGCATTTGTTGCTGCATCTCAGTACGACCACAGTTACAACTAAGGATATCAGCCAGACTATCCTTGGCATTAGACCAACTTAGGCAAAAAGCCCTTGCTTGGGGGAGTACATATTTCTCACCAACTTTACATTCATGTTCACACACTATTCTAGTCGTCGGTGCTCATACTCTTTTATTGTAATATCCATGCTAGTTTAATTTTCTTTTTCTAGCTTTCTTCTTATGTGTTCGATAAAACTTAAGAAAGACAAAAAAATTAGTTAGTTTAATTTCCATGCTTATAGTAGAAATTAAAATGAAAACCCAAAAAGATTTCTCGTTCTTCTTTTTACTTGTTGGGAGCTTTCCCGTGTAAATAGTTTTCTTTTCTTTCATTTGGTGGTCGAGAGTAGAAGACCATACTGAAAATTCTTACACTACAAAAAAAAGACACATCCGTGACATTTTGGGCCGAACAATTTTTTTTGTGAAAAACATATGACACTTCTATGATGATAATTGTGACAAAACCCAGTATCATCATAGATGTGGTGGGCTCCTACTTCTATGACAAAAAATCATGACAGAAAATGGGCTTTTCTTCCTGGGCGGGCCGGAGATGCAGTTGCATGACATTCTTGGGGCCATCCATGAAGGAAAAACCATGGTAGAAGCGAGGGCGAGGAAAATTTCTGGGAGTTCCCGGTTACGGTGGGTGGTCGGGGGCCGAGCAATGTGCGTTTCTCTCATACACGTACGCGCATGTGTGCGAGGCATTGGCTCTAACTGAGCCCGAGCGATTGCACTGCAGGCTATGTGTTACTGAACCCGAGCGATCGATTGATGGCTGTTAACTGAACCCGATCGAGCGATTCCTTCGCTACTGCTGCTAACTGAAGCCGATTGATGCTGCCTCTCTGGATGAACAGTGAGCGTTGGGGGGGGGGTGGATGAACAGTGAGCGGTGGGAGTGGATGAACAGGACCCGTGGCATTGCCTCTGGATGAATAGGACCCCGATCGATCGAGCCGGTTGGGGCTGGATGAACAGGACCCCGTGGAGGGCTAGATGAATAGGACGACCCCGTGGAGGGCTGGATGAACAGTAGACAATGGAGGGGTGGATGAACAGTAGCCCGTGGAGGGGTGGTTGAACAGGAGCCCGTGGAGAGGGGTGGTTGAACAGTAGCCGGTGGCGTAGCGCGCGGTGGAGGCTGGATGAACAGGAGCCCATGGATGAAACAGTCGCAAGTGGAGGCTTGAGGAGGTCGGCAGTGGATGAACAGTAGCCCGTGGAGGTTAGAGGAGGTCGACGGTGGAGATGAACAGTATCTCGCGGAGTCCCGTTTTGCGGTACGCCACACCCCTCCTGTCGTGGAAATATCACATCAGATGTCCTCGTGAAAGGACTTAGTCGTGGAGCCATCGCAACGGGTTAGCTTGAAGGGGTTAAACCGGACCAAGGACACAAGAGTTTTATACTAGTTCGGACCCTTACGATGAAGGTAAAAGCCTACGTCTAGTTGTGATGGAATTATTGGGGTTTCGATTACCAGGGAGAGAACACGCTATGCCTGGCTTTCGAGTTGTTGTTTCTTGTCCCTGAACCGCCACCGGGTCATCCCTTTATATACACAGGTTGACATCCGGCCGGTTTAAGGAGTCCATAAGCCGACTCATATAAGTGTCCGGCTCGGTCTCCCCCTTTCCCTAACTTACAATACAAGTTACACAACTTATGTCAGTTGACAACTACGGGCCCTAATCCGCCTTTGGGCTTTGGGCCTCTAAGCTTCATTAGTAAAGCGCCATCTTTGTCTTTATGGGCTTCAGTCCCATTGAGCGTGAACCGCCCCGTCCTGGGCGGTTTATACTCGGTAGTTATATGCCCAACATTAGGCCCCAGATTGATTTGAACCTGTTCATGTCAATCTTCAATACTTAGAAAAATTACGTGAACATCTTCTTATGATTCTCATATGCCGCCATCATGTCTTCTCCCTGTCAATCTTGATAAACCGCCGTGACGTCATCCTCTGAATGCAGCAGTGAATCGTCATGACGTCATCTCTGCAAAAAAAGATAATAAAGATTCCCTTTATTAATTATTTCCTGAAGATCGAGGCGACAGCTGCGTCCTCTTTTGCCGCTTCAAGCTCCTCGATTCTCGCGCCTGCCACTTATCCCCTTATCTTTATAAATAAGGCCGGGGGTCCTTCCAGTTTTCCCCCTTGCCTCTTTACCTTCGTCTTCCTCCTTGTGACCCGAAGCACTCACGCATCGCCGCCGCCGTCGACCTCGAAGCTTCTGCCTCATCTCGGGCCGCTGCATAAACCTGAAACGCTCCAGAGATCCGCAACTGTCCTCCGCTGCTCCTGAGAACCCGGTAAGTTTTCTTCCCTTAACCCTAGATCTCCATTGGGGCTTCGTGTTCATCTGTGTCCATGAACATTCATCAGCTTTTATCCGCCTTTCCCTTAGTCTCTTTACTGAATCTAGCTAGGTCTGATAGCTTTCTTTTTGTTGCTAGATCCATAGCTTTAGTCTACCATTCTACAGCATATTGCTGTTCCTGGATAAATCCCCTCTAGACTTTCTCTATTCTGCTTAGCGCCATTGTAGGGCTCAGAAAATTTTCTTTACTGAACCACGGTAGATCCAAAATTGTATCACCATTTTGTGAAACTTGTATCTACCACACTTAGCGAATTTTAGCTCTGCTGCTTCTATGATAGGCGGTTAACTATCGCGGAAAATCACAATCCGCCTGGTACCATTAGCCCTCACTTAAACCTCCGTCTTGACTTGCATAGTAGTATCCGGTTTAACTTACTCATATGTCCTGATTAAACTTCCTGGTTTAACACTGGCTAATACACATCAACCTTGAATCGTAAACCGGCCTCCATATTTCTTTAAAGCTTGTCTTCCGAAATGACCAAGCAATTCGCCGCTTGCAACTGGGTCCCTTCCCGGATCACAAAAAGGCAACTCAACGGATATGTTCTAACTGGCGCTTTAGCCAAGAAAAGTGTCCTTCAGTGGTGAGTCCCTGGCCTTGAGTGCCCTCCTGAACCTCAAGATGGAGAAGTAATTGTATTCATGTGTGACACTCCAAAAAAATTGATTTGGTTTTTATCAAATTCTTTATTTGATTTGAAGGAGACTATTTAAAATCTTTCTAAGAGGACTCTCATTCTCAAAATTTTCTCTTATGACAAATATTTTATTTTTGGGTCATCCTCAACCTTGATGTTTGGTATTGAAGGCTTTTCATTTGGTGTTGACTCGTCACGAATAGTTTTTGCAATTATTTCTATTAAAAAGAAATCCTATGGGTTTTGGATTTATTCTTTTATTTCAAACCATTCTCTTTTGCCATGCCTCTTGTTGAAACTTTCTTCAAAAACCCCTCCCTCCACCTTGGGTCAAGTTAAATATCCAATCCTAGCAAGTTCAACCCATTTTTGATATTTATTCTATTTATTTTATCCCCAAAACTATTTCTGTCATTTATTTTGGACCTAGGTGATTTACAAAGGAAGTACCAGATTACTTTTGAGTTTTGATCCCAAACAAACTCCTCTGGCTAATCCTTAGCACCCCCAACCTAGATCCATCAAGACCCACTTGTCCACAGTTCAAATTTTTCAAATTTTGCTCACTGCAAGTTTGAACCAAATTTGCCAAATTTGGTGAAATTCATCCTTTCCTTCTCCAAAAATTATGAGATAAATCAGGCAGCCCCCAGGTGCATTGAGAGGTCACCTCACCAAAGATCAACTCTAGAAAGCTTTTCCACATGCCAAAAACATTTTATCACACGCCTGGCGTGCACTATTTCTGTTCAAATTCAGTAAAGTTCAGAGATTCAGTGTTGGGTTCAGTCGACAGCGTCGTTTTCTTAAGAGCCTCGGTGTCAATCTCACCAGTTCCCGCGTTGGAACGATTCTCACTGCTCCTTCTCCTTATCCGGAGCGCCGCACGGTCGTTTGAACGGGCACAAGCGTCGGAGGTGACGTGTCTCGCCGACGCCGGCAACTTCTGCGGTGGCAGAGCCACCCGTGGCGGCCAGCAGGGACCAGCACCACCTTTCGACACTGTCCAGCACCGCCCAAGCCACCCGAAGTCTCCGCGTGGCTGTCCGCTTGCCTGTGCATGCTGCGGCACCATCGTCATGGCCTGAGCAGTGCAGAGCATGCTCTCTGCCGCCGCCGAGCCCCGTGAGCCATTCCGTCAAGAACGTGGAGTACCACCCAAGTTTTTTCCGGCTTAGATCCGGAATGGAACCAGTGGACCAATCCGCAGTCGCCTAGCCACCTAAACCACCTGCCCAACCACTGCCTCGCCGTAATCATCGCCGGAGTTATCCCATTCTCGGCCACCGCCTCGGATCAGCTATAAAAAGGAGCCCCGAGCTCGCCTTCGAGCAGGCACCACCCCTCCACCTCACCAGAGCCACGCCTAGCTACCAGGAAGACCTCGAGGAGGCCTTCTTCCCCTACTCCGTCCGCCCCGATCCGCTTCGGGCTCCAGCATGATCCACTCCGGCGAGGGCACCTCCGCCTCCCAAACCATGTCAGCAACCTTCTAGTGCACCCACACGTCTGACCCTAGCCTCGATTTGGCGTTTGTAGCTCTCCTAGTCTAGATCCACCACTGCCGAACCGCCGTCCGCCGGAGTAAAGGCCGCCATCGACGTGGTGCTCGCAGACGACCAACTCCACCACCCACAGACGCGGAAGAGCACCCTGAACCCGTAGGTACCATCCACTCCTCCTAACTCGTCGTGGATCGCCGCCGGCAACCACCACAGCCCTCGGGCGCCGGCGACTCTGTTCTGAAATTCAAACCTGACGGGTGGGACCCCCTCGTCAGCTTTTTCTTCTTTTCGAACCGTTTTCTGAAAATGCCTTCGGGCGAAATACACTTTCTAACTGAAACGTTTTTCTGTCTTTTTATAAACTACCCCCTGGAAACTTTTTGTTTCATTACAGATGAATCCCTGGACTAAAACCTTAATAACTTTTGAACAGAAAATGATTTTTAATTGATTCTTTTTCTGTCATCTTTATTTTGGTGTCTAATTTTTATCATAATTATTTGAAAAATATTTGGAACACTTTTTGTGGACACACCTTATTTATGTTAGTACACGTTTTCTTTATACCGTAGATACCGGAGGAGGTGACGGAACCGCAAACTTCACCGAGCTAGACACCGACTACTCCGAACCGGGCAAGCATGTTTGAACCTTTGATATGGTGTGTGTTTTGCATGTTTGCTTGAGTAGTTATTTCATGGCATGTTTATATGAACATCAGTAAGTGTTATATTGCATACAAGTGAGCTTGGAAACTCGATGTGTTATTTGATGTGAGTTTACATGATCATGTGGTGACATGAAAAGTGGTAAGATGGTAGTGTTGAAGCATTCCAGTCTTATGCCAAACCATTTAACTCCAGTGTTAACGTGGATCAAGTCACGTTACCATCCGTTCCCTTTTTGTGCTACCACATGTTTTCTGCAAAGAATATGGTTTAGTAAGTTGCAAACCTCTTTCCTCGTACACACCAAATAGAGGGGCCGTGATGAGGGTTCCATGGCCCTGGATTTGTCACGTCAGATGTCCTTAGTGTCAGGACTTAGTCGCGAGGCCAACGCATCTATGTGGTAGCTTGAGAGGGGTTGAGCGGAATCGAGAGACGCAACACAAGACAAGGATTTAGACAGCTTCGGGCCCCGGGAAACATCATCCGGTAAAAACCCTACATGCTATTTGAGACTAGGTCTCATTATCATCATGAGGGAGTCGCCGTAAACCGGCTCTCCTCTTGGTGTCTAGCCCTAAGATTATTTCTTCTTGCTTGTAGCCTCTCCCTCTTTGGGGAGCCCTGCCCCTCCTTATATATGTTGAAGGGGCGGGTTACATGTGGAGTCCTATTAGGATTAGGACTAGTCTATCTCTAATGCAAACCGGATACAAATCCTGGTCTTAACTCCTTGTAAGGTAAATATTCCTCATGCCTTTCCTCTTAAACCGGCCCACAATAGTTGAACCGGCCTTCATGAACCGCCAGACGGGCCACCGGATCTTGTCGCTCCTCTGACCCGCCTGCCGGATTACCAATGAGTCGTGAACCGCCAGGTCCAAACGGGTCGCCGGTGAACCACCAAGTGTCAGCGGGGTCTCAAATAAACCGCCAAGTCCGGCCGGGTTATACTTTCGGCCGGTTTACGCCGCGGGGTATATCCCCGACATTAGCCCCCAAGTTTAGCTTGGATTTATCCATGGTAAACTTATGCTGCAAAATAAACATTAGAACAAATTTGGCAAATTGTGCTCTGGGTTAAGAATTCTTGTAGACTGGCACCTGATCATCCTTAAATCCTTGTCATTTCCTCCTTCTAGAAAATCCAGGTCAGTAGACCAGCTTCATAATCTATTTGCTTGTAGAAGAAATATTGTAAATAAAGAATCCATTTGACTCGGCCTTCAGTGCTCTTACTTGACAAAAATATTGATCTTCAAATATTCAACTGATATTCAGCCGGCTTGAAGATGTAGAACTTGCCGATATATGATTTCCAAAATCGCCGGGTTATAAAAACTGATAATTCCGTGTCATAATTGTTTCCAACGCTGGTTCATGATTGTTGCCAATGCCGGTTCATGATTATTGATGACACCGGGTTATGATTGTTGCAAACACCGGGTCATAATGATTGGTGATGTTGGGTCAATCTGGTTTGCTCAAAACTGAAAAATCGGAAGATATTTCTCCCTTATATCCATATTACCTGTAGCCCCCAAGTCTTGAACAGAACAAAGTGATGATTTGAGACTTGTTTCCATATAATTACTGCCACTTTGAAGAAATCCATGTTGTTAAACTTAGTCACTAGCAAAAATTGAATACTTCATATATGTAGCCCCCAAGTGCCGGGTTGTCATGCTTGCAGCAACCTGGGACTTGAAATTGCCTTATGCTCATAAGAACTTCAACCAGTGTAGCCCCCAAGGGCCGGGTCATTATGCAATAATGAGCAGGGACTTTGTAAATATAATCATGTAGATTTGAGCAATGATGTGTAGCCCCCAAGGGCCAGATCGGTAAGATAATATTGAGCTGGGACTTGATATATACTTCAAATGAAAATAACATCATATGATGTAACCCCCATCATGGATAAAAAGCTTTGTACCTTGAATTGTTGACAGGAGCAATTGGTAGCCCCCAAGGGCCGGCTCATTACGATGTGATGAGTCGGGTCTTCAATAAGGTGAGCAAACAATGACTTTGCATTAGCCTCCAAGTGTCATGGTGCATGCTTGCAGCGACATGAGACTTGTGTATTTGATGTAATCTCAACTTAAATAATGTACCCCCAAGTGCCGGGTCGTAAGCCTGCAGCGACTGGGGACTATTCCCTCCATTGTAGAATAAATCATATCCATTGATAAAATAATAGCCATTGCACTGAAGCGACTTTGAAAACCTCAATCATAATATTGGTTATTGATAACCATAATAAAAATCCAACCATGTTGGCTATTAAAGATTTGAATAATGTAATCCGGTATGAAAACCTCAATTGTTCAATATCATCATGAAAATCCAGCCAGGTTTGGCTATTTGAATAATATAACCCAATGATTTATAAACGCATGATTCCAATGGCGCAATCCAAATATGTACTGGCGACTTATAGTCCAAAGCCAAGCCGGTTTAATAAACACCGGATAATTTATCATCATGCTTTATTCAACCTGTCTCCGCATACAACAAGTTTAAAGTGTCCTGGCGGTTTACGGCCGGACGGGTCATAACGCCCAACATATAACCCAGGTTTATAACCAAGGCTGCACTTAAGAATAATCAATGAAATATATCATACCTGTGACATTGAATCACATCATCGGTTTACCAACTTTTTGTAGTAAGGGTGATAACCCCAATCTTGAGTAATGATAACTCCTTTCATACTTTGTCGGTTTATGATAAAACCGTACCGGGTTGTGATAAACACCGGTTTAACCACATATAATACTGGCGACTCGTAGTCAAACCAGACCGGGCTGATAGTCTCCGGATTATAACTTGATCCTGTATTACAACTTGTAATTGAAAGTCAAGCCGGGTTAATGAACACCGGTTTACTCCATAATAAGATGGTAACATAAAATCAAACCGGGCAGATAGTCTCCGGATTAGGATTTTACCGTGTTCCACCAATTTGACAGTCGAACCGGTCTGCGAATTTTGTTGGTTTGAGAACGCAACAAAGAAGAAATATTTATTAAAGAAAATTTCAAGCAAAGGCAATGATAAAAACCGTTTGCAAAAACATGCTTTACTGAGCTGATCAGATGGTATTACCACGGTCGGACAGGACCAAGCCCCCAATAGGAGTGACAATGGTTCAAGTCAGCCAGGTCCCCAAATGAAACCGTGGCATTTATGCCGATCAAAAGGCGTGGCAATGGTTCGGGTTCGACCAAGCCCCCAAGTGATTCTGTGGCCTTAGGCCGATCAAGAGGCGTGACTGGTTCAGACTTGACCATGTCCCCAAGTGATCTGGTGGCTTTCGCCTATCAAAAGGTGTCGCATTGGTTCAGACACGACCAAGGCCCCAAGTGATATCACAAAACTTGTTTGAAAAGCAAATTTCAAAGGGGTAAACCGGAGGCCGCTTTAAGACAGAACCTCCGTGTAACCACGCATGATGTAAAAAAGAACAAAGACCCCGCTTTATGAAGCAGAAGCCCCCATGTGATTAATAATATGTTAGGCCAATGAGGCATGATACCCATGTTTGAACTGCGCATCATGGCAGCAGGTCCTCTTTGGCACCCTTTAACTTTTTGCAAGAGATAAATCCTTCTTGAACCGGAATTTTGAACTGGATATTGAGAGCTTCAAAGCTTTGTGGGAGACATCATTTCCCTTGAACTGGATTGTAAACCGGAATCTTCATTTTCAGCCGGAAATTTCTGATGGCCTTTCAACTCGAACTTGTGAGAAGTTAATTCCTTTTTGAACCGGAAATTCTTAAACCAGATTTGAGCGCTTGAGAGCTTTGTGGGAGAATATATTTCCCTTGAACCGGATTGTAAATTGGATACTTGAGAGCTTCAGTGAGACTGCCTACCCTTGAGCCAGATTTTAAACCGGAATCCTTTCTGATGATCCGGAACTTCTTCATTGAGCCGGGATTTTGTAACTGTCATATACTTACCAAGCCGGAAATTTTCTGACGGCCTTCAAATAACAGTAGCCTCCGGGACCGGGTTATCTTTCCCTCCATCGTCCTGGGGTTCTTAAATTTGCTGAAACTGCAAGATTTGCTTAGTCATGTCATCGTAGCCCCCGAGTCTCAAGGTGACTCGATGAGTTGGCTTGAGACTCTCCATATTTGACCGTGATATAAACCGGCATAACTTGTATATCATCGGTGTTGATAGCACGTTGTGAATCCATAGAAGGTTAAGGTGACTGCGGCGACTTATAAGTGGTCCCGTATGAGCTGTGTCAGCAACTCGGCCAATGGTTCCTTCCAACTGGTGATTTGAAGTTAACCAAACTGTAGTGGCAGCGACTTGTGCGCCTGCCTATTGAGCCATCCAGTGCAAACGGCGGTTGATGATAATTTGCCTCCAATTTGAAAGAAAACCAGGCTACCCAAGCTGTGACTTGCTCATACCTAATAAACAGCTCATGCAGACAGGTGTGGCCCAGTATGTTGATGTAGACCAGGCCGCGAGAGATGGACGATAAGGATGACCGCAACATCAGAGGTGGCACAGATAAATGAATCGGCCGCGACATTGTAAGCCGGTGCGGGCGCGTAAATCGACCGTATGTTGATGTAGACCGGACTGCGGGGGACGGCAGTCTGTGCACGCTTTATTTGGTAATTTGCACGGTCCTGTTGAGTTGATGCGGATTGGATCGCGATATAAACCGGCATGGGTTATCCAATAGCTCAATGATATAATAATCTCTTTTTACAATAGACAATTTGTCCTGCATTGGAAAACTTGCAAGCCAGAGTAATTGCTTTTTTAAAAGAAAGCAATATATAATATGAAAATATAATGGGTGGATTTCACCTGATATGTTAGCCAAAAAATATCCACCACGGAGTTGATGATCGCCACAGTGAAACTGAAATCAATCACGGGCGAGTCGGCCATGCGAGCAGATGGGTGAATCGGCCGCGGTGTTGTAAACCGGTGCGGACGAGTAAGTTGTCCTCCGCATTGTAAACCGCCACGGACGCATGAACCGGCGGCGAGGGCGAACGGGCGAGTCATCCGTGGCGTTGTAAGGTGGTGTGGGCGGGCGAGTCGGCCGACGCGTTGATGTAAACCGGACCGCGATATGCGTGTCCGTCATGCTGCGCGGCACAGCCGAACATGCCTCCGCGGTATAATACCAACCCTTTTTCTTTTAATAGCCGTCCTGCATAAAAATATTACAGGCCAGAGTAATTGTTCTTTTTTAAAGAATAAAAATGTATCCATAAAAATTGACTGGACAAATTTCACCTGGTCTGTTTGACCGGAATTTATCCACCACGGAGTTGATGATCACCTTGCCCCTTTTTTTATACCATCGGGGGTGCGTGAGCGAAACGGGCGGTGACTTATGGCCGCAGGGGTGAAGTGGCGACATGAGGCCAAAGCGGGGCGGCTCACGGGAAGTGCGGGTGAGCAAGCCACGGCGGCTTGCAAGCTTCTTGAAGGCGAATTTGTATGCTGGATGTGAACAGAACTGCTCCAGCGTCTTCTACACCATAGCTCAAGGTGCACGGTGACAGGCGCTCGAGGCGAAGATGTCAGGCTAGTGGTGCAAAGTCTGTCAGGCTAGGGCGCGGAAGGCTGCGGCCCTGGAGTCTTTAGTCTTGTAACTTGCGTCCCCAACTTGTCTATCTGCTATCACTTTGCATGTACTTCCAAGGGATAAACTGGATTTTCTTAATTTAGTACTCACGTACACAGCCATCCGAGTTTGAATCATATCTGTCTCAGATTTGACCGGCCAGTTTCCTTTGTCTCTTCGTGATGATGTATAACTCTCAACTAATCCATCCCCCATAGGGAACCGTGCCAAAGCTAGCACCTTTCTCTTGAACAAGTCTGAGGCGTTGTATGGGAACTAGTACTAATTTTGAGGTTTGATGCAAACAACCATCTAGCACGTCAATTTCTCCTCGAAACTTGAAACAGGGAGTAGCATCGACTGGACAAACTGCCTATCTCAATGTAACACAGCCGTCTTGGCTTGATGCAATTGCTGGGATTCCTGTCGGTCTCGACGACGCACCGCAACGCTCCAAAAGTCGATTTAATTTTGGATTGATGGATCGCTCCATCGACTCTGGCGATTCTTCGGCGGTTCAGCGAAAATTTATTTGGCAACTTACTCGGCCGTGGTGACGCATAACACACAATTCTTCGTCCTCTTGGATCCGACTTGTAAGAGCGGCGGCTCAGGGCGCAACCCTAGATTTTTGTTTAACCTTTAAACCCCACCGATCATAATCTGGTCCGATGAACTTGAAGCTCATGCAAATCCCTTCAATACGGTTCTTCCTCATCCGGAAAATTATGAACTCTCGATCCCTAAGAGAGATCCCTCCAAGAACTCAACACCACTATGTGCAGGCCCCACGATGGGCGCCAACTGTCGTGGATTTGTCACGTCAGATGTCCTTAGTGTCAGGACTTAGTCGCGAGGCCAACGCATCTATGTGGTAGCTTGAGAGGGGTTGAGCGGAATCGAGAGACGCAACACAAGACAAGGATTTAGACAGCTTCGGGCCCTGGGAAACATCATCCGGTAAAAACCCTACATGCTGTTTGAGGCTAGGTCTCATTATCATCATGAGGGAGTCGCCGTAAACCGGCTCTCCTCTTGGTGTCTAGCCCTAAGATTATTTCTTCTTGCTTGTAGCCTCTCCCTCTTTGGGGAGCCCTGCCCCTCCTTATATATGTTGAAGGGGCGGGTTACATGTGGAGTCCTATTAGGATTAGGACTAGTCTATCTCTAATGCAAACCGGATACAAGTCCTAGTCTTAACTCCTTGTAAGGTAAATATTCCTCATGCCTTTCCTCTTAAACCGGCCCACAATAGTTGAACCGGCCTTCATGAACCGCCAGACGGGCCACCGGATCTTCTCGCTCCTCTGACCCGCCTGCCGGATTACCAATGAGTCGTGAACCGCCAGGTCCAAACGGGTCGCCGGTGAACCGCCAAGTGTCAGCGGGGTCTCAAATAAACCGCCAAGTCCGGCCGGGTTATACTTCCGGCCGGTTTACGCCGCGGGGTATATCCCCGACAGGGTGGCACCCCTTAGAGCGTGCGATACAAATTTGATCCCATGCTACTCGAGGTTGTGGCCTCCCCGTCTCAAAGTTTTTCTTGAACATTGCCTAGGTTGATTCCTGGCATCGGGATGTGGAATGGGTGTGTACTGGTCAGATGTGTTTCTTCTGAAATGCCATAAACGGAACTAGTCCTTCGTGACTACTGAAATCCGTTGGCTGTGGTTAAATAGTACAAACTCTGCAGAGTCAAAATCATTCGAGTAACCGTATCTATAGTCAAGGACTAGAATCAATTTATATATGTCAGTCTCAGTATCAGTTTCAGTGTCAACCTCCAGTGAACAAACATGAGTGGTAAACCCGGCTGAATGTTATTCCTGTGGATGGACTAACCTGCTTATCATCCCAGAGTATTTTCTCGGAATGACTTAATTTCATGAACAACTTGAGTTCGGATGATGAAATATAAGCCCTTTACGTGACGTCGCGCAGACGTCCGACTGTGGCATTCTTGTGGTTTATTTTCTTTGTTATAAGCCCTTTATGTGACGTCGCGTAGACGTCCGACCGTGGCATTCTTGTTGTTTATTTTGGTTATAAGCCCTTTATGTGACGTCACACTGACGTCCGACTGTGGCATTCTGGTTGTTTATCTTTTTGTTATAAGCCCTTTATGTGACGTCGCTCAGACATCCGACTGTGGCATCCATGTTATTTACTTCCATTATAAGCCCTTTCTGAGATGTCGCATAGACGTCCGACTATGGCACGCACTGTCATTTACATTTCAATATAAGCCCTTTATGTGGTGTCGCTCAGACGCTCGACTGCGGCATGTTAATTTATTTTTACCTTTCGAGGCGTCGCTTCAGACACCCGATCGGTCTTCAGTTATTTTATTGGGATTTCGGGAGGACTACCGCCTGACTTCCTTTTTAATTAACCTGTTCACAAATTGATTATTTGAGTGTGCATTACTAATGTGCTCATGTGCATCATGTTTGCATTCATTATATCTTATGTCGGAACTGTCTCACGAGTACATTCAAAGTACTCACCTGGATTGTTGATTTGGCCAGATGTTGACGAAGGCGATCTGATGGATGAAGAGTATGATAGCGAGTCCGACGCCTAGAGGAGTCCCAGTCAGTCTTGTGTGATCTTGGAATTGGTCACTTGTATCATATACGCTTCCGCTACATGAATAAATCATCGAGCCTCACTCCGACGCTCGGTGAGCTGTAAGATTAGGAGTCATGTCACCCACTTCACTGTGACATATCCACCACCACTTTTATTACAAGTCAGTAGTATGCCACCACACCCTTGTGTCATATCCGCCCTTATGTATAATATTGGCGTGCTTGTAATAAATTGTTGAGCAGCCTCAGCTCAACCTTGTATAATAATTAGTACTTCTGGATTTCTGTATCAAGGATTTGTCTGCCAGTAAGGAGATTTTTCCTATACTGGTCTACATAAGGGTCGGTTTCTCAATAAGCATTTTATTGGAAAACCGGTCGTGACAAACTTGGTATCAGAGCCAGGCTGACTGTAGGAAGCCACTAGGTGCAATCGCTAATCGGTTATTAGCATAATAAGTGCTATTTTAATATTTTGCAAATGTAGTCATTTTCTAAAAGTCAGCATAAATTTATGATCTGACTATTCAGAATTTTTGCCTACTTTTGTAGATGGCTGGCAACGACTGTGAGACACAAGTGTTCGCCAACGTACCTGAGGGGTTTGTCAGGCTTCTCGTCTCCATCGTCAAAGTCGCGATTGGGCCATCGGCTCGCCCGGAGTTTACACTCTACCAGCACAAGATCAGCGACAGTCTGTCCATCCACCAGGCCGCAGTGCAATTCAAGGGAGGACGTGTTGAGTCATGCCGCTTCCGGTTTGTGGGAAGGGCCATGCCGACGGAGAGGCATGCTATGCAGATGGCTTCCCGTGAAGCAATAGCTCGTCTTCGGGATGTTCTTCCTTCAATGAAGACTCGTCGCTACCGCTACCTCCCATGCCATGTGCCATACACATGTCACTATGTGTTTGCTTGCGCTAGGGGGAGAGAGAGATGAGGCTATTGAGATGCTGGTTGAATATCTCAGGGCCCTCGAGGCAGCTTTTAATAACCTCATGGACGACCTTGTGGCTGCTCGTATGGACTTTGTGCAGAGCTGTTCTGCCAACAGGAGGGAGCTCCTCCACACAGCACCACCATTGACATACGTCTCGTCCGCCACATCCTATACACCTACCATCTTCACCACTGCTCGCCGCCTGCCTACTCCTGAAGAATTGACCAAGTCATTGCTCCTACTCCAGTTAGAGCTGCACCACCTACCGCACCCGCGCCAGTTCCACAACACAGTGATTCACGCCTGGAGCCTATTAGTGAGGAGGAGGCTGAGTCTCCAGCACCACTGGGTCTTACCCTTGGCAGGCCGAGGGAAGTCCTTACCATCTCCGACTGAGTGCGTCTAGCAGCTGTGCAATGTGTCAGCTTGTATGATATGTTTATATGTATATAGGTTGTGAGAAGTAGTTTGTGTGTGCATCATGTAGGAACTGGGAGAAGTGCACTAGCCTAAATAACATGTCAGGAATGTGTACGCACATGCTGAGTGATGTATTGTATAATTACTGCTTGCTTGTAAGATATGTACTAAACAGTCCTTCTCCGTGAGCAGTCAAGTATTTTCTTGAAAAATATTGGAGTTCTTAAATTTCCGCCTTTGCAAAATTATTTATTTTCGCCACTCAGTTTTTCTCATGAGTTTTACAAAAATACCTTAGAGTGGAAAATGACTCGTCCTTGGACTCGTTCCATGCCAAGTCCGCCGGAAGGAAATTGTGGTACCCAGACTAACAACAATTTCACACAAGGGCAGACAAGTCAGCAAGGCAGTGAAGCTCCATTTTCTCAAATGTGCCGCCTTTATGAGCAAAGCCAGCAACAGCATCAAGAGATGATGAACCATGTTATAAATACGGGAAATCACCGTGGACCGTATTAACAGCAATCCAAATTGTCTGAACTACAGAAGACGCATCCTCCAACATTCTCTCACACTGATAGACCTCTGGAGGCCGATGATTGGCTTCGGGACATTGAGAGAAAATTAATTATTGCACAATGTTCGGACCGTGAGAAGGTACTATATGAACCTCACTATCTCACTGGAGCAGCTGCATCATGGTGGGAGAACTTCCTACACATGCACCCAAATGAAAATGACATCACCTGGGAAGAATTTAAAGAAGGTTTTCGTGTGGCGCAGATTCCCAGAAGTATTATGAAGATCAAGAAGAGGGAGTTTGATGACCTCAAGCAGAGAACCATGACAGTGACTGAGTACAACAGTCAGTTTACTCCATTATCTCATTACGCCAGCGAAGAGCATATGACTGAAAACAAAAAATGGAAAAATTCATGGATGGTCTGGCACCAGCACTTAAATGCCAGCTGGTCGTACACACCTTCCCGGATTTCAAAACACTTGTGGACAAAACTATTACATTGTAAAATGAGTGCCGCAGCTTGGAGGATTTTCGCAAGCGCAAAAGGGACCAGACTACTCTTGCTCGCAACAACCGGAGCAAGACTGATTTTCAGAAAGGTGGGGCACACAAACCCACAACCAATGTTTCACGCCCAAACAAAAATTTCCATGCGAGGGACAAGGATTTTACATATCGCCCAGGTGTTACTTGCTACGCTTGTGGAGAAGAAGGACACTATGCCAAGCAGTGTCCAAAGCCAAGAAACTCGGCTCCCAAGCCGAACAACGGTGGCAATAATTCAATGCCCAAGCGAAACAACTTCAGGCCAAATAACAATCACAAGAAGGGTCACCTGAACCATGTGACCAAGGAGGAAGCACAGAATGCCCCGGATATCATACTCGGTACGTTCCCTGTCAACACAATACCTGCCACGATTTTGTTTGATTCTGGAGCTTCTCACTCGTTCATTTCAAAGAAATTTGCTTTGCAACATGATTTTTTGATGCTTCCCCTGGAAAAATCCATGATCATCAAGTCCCCCAGGATTAAGCAAATCACTCAAAGTTACTGCCAAGGTGTGGTTATTGAGCTTGAAGGATTAAAGTTTCAGGCAAACCTCATTGTATTGGAAAATAAGGGACTGCATGTTATCCTAGGAATGGACTGGTTGACCACCAACAAGGAATTTATCGACTACTTCAATCGGACTGTAATTCTTACCCATCATCATGGGAAGACGATAAAGATTGCAGCTCAAGAAAGACCGAGGTCACGGCAACCAAGGTTGAATAAGGTGGACATTTTGGAATTAAGAAAAGTTCCAGTGGTATGTGAGTTCCCTGACGTATTCCCCGAAGAACTACCAGGCATGCCACCAGACCGGGAAATAGAATTCATCATTGAGCTAGCACCCGGAACCACCCCCATTTATAAGAAACCCTATAGAATGGCGCCCTCTGAACTGGTAGAATTAAAGAAGCAAATAAAAGTATTACTGGACAAAGGATTTATTCGAGCCACCTCCTCACCTTGGGGTTCACCAGTATTATTTGCTAAGAAGAAGGATGGGACACTGATATTATGTATCGACTATCGAGCACTCAACATGGTTACCATCAAAAAAAAATATCTGATGCCTCGGATAAATGATTTATTTGACCAGCTCGCGCACGCTAAGGTTTTCTCAAAATTTGATTTAAGGTCGGGGTATCATCAATTAAAAGTATGGACAGAAGATATCCCCAAGATAGCATTCACCTCCAGATACGGACTATATGAGTTTACAGTAATGCCGTTTGGACTGACAAACGCCCCCGCATATTTTTGTCCACCTCATGAACAAAGTGTTTATGAAATTTTTGGACAAATTTGTTGTGGTGTTCGATGATGATATTATGGTGTACTCCAAGACACCAGAAGAGCATGCTGAACATCTCAGAATTGTACTGGGAGAATTAGGGAAACATCAACTATACGCCAAATTCTGCAAATGTGAATTTTGGTTAAGACAGCTTGGTTTTCTAGGCCATGTATTGACCCAAGAAGGTATTGTCGTAGACCCAGAAAAGGTCAAGGCCGTACTTAGTTGGAAACCACCCGCCAGTGTAACAGATGTACGAACTTTCTTGGGAATGGCAGGATATTACCGAAGATTTATTGAAGGGTTCTCCACCATAGCAAAACCAATGACACAGTTACTCAAGAAGGATAAGAAGTTTGTATGGACTGAAGCCTGCGAGAAAAGTTTCCAAGAACTCAAAAGGAAATTAACAACAGCACCAGTATTGGTTGTACCAGACATACACAAAAGTTTTGAAGTGTATTGCGACGCATCCCGGAAGGGCCTCGGATGCGTATTAATGCAAGAAGGCAAAGTAGTCGCATACGCTTCCAGGCAACTACGAAAGCATGAAGAAAATTATCCTACTCATGACTTGGAGTTGGCAGCGGTCATTCATGCACTCAAAGAGTGGAGGCACTTTCTGCTCGGAAATCGTTGTGAAATATATACGGACCATAAAAGCCTCAAATATATTTTCACATAGCCAGAGCTCAATTTACGATAAAGGCGCTGGTTGGAATTAGTGAAAGATTATGATGTTGGCATTCACTACCATCCGGGAAAGGCAAATGTAGTGGCAGATGCTCTTAGTCGGAACCCCAGCTCGGGCATCGACAGTCTACCAAACATGAGACCTGAATTTCAGCAGGAGTTTGCTAAACTCAACTTGGTAATGGTCACTGAAGGCAATGTGTCAAATTTGGAAATACAGCCTACCCTAATAGAAAAGATTAAGGAGGCTCAGCATGGACACCCCAGCATCGAAGGCATAAAAAGAAAAGTGAGTTTGGGCAAGGCCTAAGAATTTGTCATAGATGATAAGGGAGTATTATGGTACGGAAACAGACTTTTCGTACCAAATATAGAAGACCTCAAACAAAAAATTCTAGCTGAAGGCCACACCGCTCCATATTCAATCCATTCTGGAGGGACCAAGATGTACAAGGACATTCAGGAAAAATTTTGGTGGCATGGTATGAAAAGGGATATAGCCACATTCATTGCATGTTGTGATTCATGTCAGCGCATTAAAGCCGAACACCAAAAACCAGCAGGATTATTACAGCCAAACAAGATACCTAAGTGAAAATGGGACGAAATTGGAATGGATTTTATTGTCAGACTACCTTGGTCACAATACGGAAATGATGCCATATGGGCATCACCGATAGATTGGCTAAGGTAGCACATTTCATCCCAGTAAAGAAAACCCACACCACTCAGAAGCTTGCCAAGCTTTATCTCTCCTGTATAGTTTGTCTGCATGGAATTCCAAATACAATAATATCCGATAGAGGCACTCAGTTCGTCTCTAGATTTTGGGATCAATTAGAACAAGCTCTGGGAACTCAACTGGCATTCAGTACATCATACCACCCCCAGACTGATGGGCAAACTGAACGCATGAACCAAATTCTAGAGGACATGCTAAGAGCATGTGTTCTCACCTATGGAACCAGTTGAGAGGAAAGCTTGCCATATGCCGAGTACGCATACAACAACAGTTACCAAGCCAGTCTACAAATGGCACCTTTTGAAGCCTTGTACGGGCGGAGATGTCGTACCCCATTAAATTGGTCAGAAACAGGAGACAGTCGTATCTTCGGCCCAGACATGCTCAAGGAAGCTGAGGAGAAACTTAAGCTAATCAGGGACCGACTCAAGACAGCTCAAAGCCGACAGAAGAGTTATTACGATCGAAAACATCGGGGAGTCAGCTTTGAACCCGGTGAATATGTGTACCTACGAGTATCTCCTATGAGGGGCCTGCAACGGTTCAAAGTTAAAGGAAAGCTAGCACCAAGATTTATGGGACCCTTCTGTGTAGTTGCGCAAAGACGCACAGTAGCCTACCAGCTAGACCTACCCGAAGAACTGTCAGACGTACACGACGTGTTCCACGTCTCACAATTGAGGAAATGCTTAAGCAACCCAGAGAAGCATGTATCTCATGAGGACATTGACATGCAATCGGACCTCACCTACAAGGAACGTCCAATAAAAATATTGGAGGGGTCTGAAAGGAGGACCCGTCAGAAAACAATTAAGTTTTTCAATGTTCAGTGGAGCAATCACACCGAGGATGAAGCAACGTGGGAAAGAGAGGATTTACTTCGGACTGAATATCCACACCTCTTTGAGAATCAGCTGAAATCTCGGGGATGAGATTTTTCCTAAGGGGGTAGGTGTTGTGACACTCCAAAAAAAATTTGATTTGGTTTTTATCAAATTCTTTATTTGAGTTGAAGGAGACTATTTAAAATCTTTCTAAGAGGACTCTCATTCTCAAAATTTTCTCTTATGACAAATATTTTATTTTTGGGTCATCCTCAACCTTGATGTTTGGTATTGAAGGCTTTTCATTTGGTGTTGACTCATCACAATTAATTTTTGCAATTATTTCTATTAAAAAGAAATCCTATGGGTTTTGGATTTATACTTTTATTTCAAACCATTCTCTTTTGCCATGCCTCTTGTTGAAACTTTCTTCCAAAACCCCTCCCTCCACTTTGGGTCAAGTCAAATATCCAATCCCAGCAAGTTCAACCCATTTTTTATATTTATTCTATTTATTTTATCCCCAAAACTATTTCTGTCATTTATTTTGACCTAGGTGATTTACAAAGGAAGTACCAGATTACTTTTGAGTTTTGATCCCAAACAAACTCCTCTGGCTAGTCCTTAGCACCCCCAACCTAGATCCATCAAGACCCACTTGTCCACAGTTCAAAATTTTCAAATTTTGCTCAATGCAAGTTTGAACCAGATTTGCCAAATTTGGTGAAATTCATCCTTTTCCTTCTCCAAAAATTATGAGATAAATCAGGCAGCCCCCAGGTGCATTGAGAGGTCACCTCACCAAAGATCAACTCCATAAAGCTTTTCCACATGCCAAAAACATTTCATCAAACGCCTGGCGTGCACTATTTCTGTTCAAATTCAGTAAAGTTCAGAGATTCAGTGTTGGGTTCAGTCGACAACGTCGTTTTCTTCAGAGCCTCGGCGTCAATCTCGCCAGTGCCCGCATTAGCACGATGCTCACTGCTCCTTCTCCTTATCCGGAGCACCGCACAGTCGTTTGGACGGGCACAAGCGTCGGAGGTGACGTGTCTCACCGACGCTGGCAACTTCTGTGGTGGCAGAGCCACCCGTGGCGGCCAGCAGGGACCAGCACCACCTTTCGGTGCCGTCCAGCACCGCCCAAGCCACCCGAAGCCTCCGCGTGGCTGTCCGCTTGACTGTGCATGCTGCAGCATCGTCGCCGTGGCCTGAGCAGCGCAGAGCATGCTCTCTGCCGCCGACGAGCCCCGTGAGCCGTTCCGTCGAGAACGTGGAGTACCACCCAAGTTTTTCCCGGCTTAGCCCCGGAATGGAACTAGTGGACCAATCCACAGTCGCCTAGCCACCTAAACCACCTGCCCAACCACTGCCTCGCCGTAATCATCACCGGAGTTATCCCGTTCTCGGCCACTGCCTCGGATCGGCTATAAAAGGGAGCCCCGAGGTCGCCTTCGAGCAGGCACCACCCCTCCACCTCACCAGAGCCACGCCTAGCTAACAGGAAGACCTCGGGGAGGCCTTCTTCCCCAACTTCGGCCGCCCCGATCCGCTTCAGGTTTCAGCACGATCCACTCCGGTGAGGGCACCTACGCCTCCCAAACCGCGTCAGCAACCCTCTAGTGCACCCACACGTCTGACCCCAGCCTCGATTTGGCGTTTGCAGCTCTCCTAGGCGAGATCCACCACCGCCCAAACCGCCGTCCGCTGGAGTAAAGGCCGCCATCGACGTGGTGCTCGCCAACGACCAACTCCACCACCCACAGACGCGGAAGAGCACCCTGAACCCATAGGTATCATCCACTCCTCCTAACTCGCCGTGGATCGCCGCAGGCGACCACCGCAGCCCTCAGGCGCCGGCGACTCTGTTTTGAAATTCAAACCTGACGGGTGGGACCCCCTCGTCAGCTTTTTCTTCTTTTCAAACCGTTTTCTGAAAACACCTTCGGGAAAAATACGCTTTCTAACTGAAACGTTTTTCTGTCTTTTTATAAACTACCCCATGGAAACTTTCTGTTTCATTACAGATGAGTCCCTGGACTAAAACCTTAAGAACTTTTAAACAGAAAATGATTTTTAATTGATTCTTTTTCTGTCATGTTTATTTTTCTGTCTAGTTTTTATCATAATTATTTGAAAAATATGTGGAACACTTTTTGTGCACACACGGTATTTACGTTAGTACGCATTTTCTTTATACCGTAGATACCGGAGGAGGTGACAGAACCACAAACTTCACCGAGCTAGACTCCGACTACTCCGACCCAGGCAAGAATGTTTGAACCTTTGATATGATGAGTGTTTTGCATGTTTGCTTGAGTAGTTATTTCATGGCATGTTTATATGAACATCAGTGAGTGTTATATTGCATACAAGTGAGCTTCGAAACTCGATGTGTTATTTGATGTGAGTTTACATGATCATGTGGTGACATGAAAAGTGGTAAGATGGTATTGTTGAAGCATGCCAGTCTTACGCCAAACCATTTAACTCGAGTGTTAACGTGGATCAAGTCACGTTACCATCCGTTCCCTTTTTGTGCTACCACATGTTTTCTGCAAAGAATATGGTTTAGTAAGTTGCAAACCTCTTTCCTCGTACACACCAAATAGAGGGGCCGTGATGAGGGTTCCATGGCCCAGAATTAAAGCCAGTCATCCGGTCAGGGGGCATGGGTGTTTCCGGTTGGGACCGAGAGGGGGGCACCCCTTAGAGCACGCGATACAAATTTGATCCCATGCTACTCGAGGTTGTGGCCTCCCCGTCTCAAAGTTTTCTTGAATGTTGCCTAGGGTGATTCCTGGCATCGGGATGTGGAATGGGTGCGTACTGGTCAGATGTGTTTCTTCTGAAATGCCGTAAACGGAACTAGTCCTTCATGACTACTGAAATCCATTGGTTGTGGTTAAATAGTATAAACTCTGCAGAGTCAAATTCATTCGAGTAACCGTATCTATAGTCAAGGACTATAATCAATTTATCTATGTCAGTCTCAGTATCAGTTTCAGTGTCAACCTCCGGTGAACAAACATGAGTGGTAAACCCGGCTGAATGTTATTCCTGTGGATGGAATAACCTGCTTATCATCCCTGAGTATTTTCTCGGAATGACTTAATATCATGAACAACTTGAGTTCGGATGATGAAATATAAGCCCTTTACGTGACGTCGCGCAGACGTCCGACTGTGGCATTCTTGTGGTTTATTTTCTTTGTTATAAGCCCTTTATATGACGTCGCGTAGACGTCCGACTATGACATTCTTGTTGTTTATTTTGGTTATAAGCCCTTTATGTGACATCACACAGACGTCCGACTGTGAACAAATTACTGTTGAGCAATTGACAGAATTGAGCATAGTTATGAGCATATCTAGGTAATAATGATGTATATAGGCATCACGTCCGAGACAACTAGATCAAAACGATTCTGCATCTACTACTATTACTCCACTCACCGACCGCTATCCGGCATGCATCTAGAGTATTAAGTTAAAAACAAAGTAACGCCTTAAGCAAGATGACATGATGTAGAGGGATAAATTCATGCAATATGATAAAAAACCCATCTTGTTATCCTCGATGGCAACAATACAATACGTGCCTTTTAACCCTTTCTGTCACTGGGTAAGGACACCGCAAGATTGAACCCAAAGTTAAGCACTGCTCCATTGCAAGAACTACCAATCTGGTTGGCCAAACCAAACGGATAATTCGAAGAGACTTGCAAAGATAACTCAATCATACATAAAAGAATTCAGAGAAGATTCAAATATTATTCATAGATAAGCTGGATCATAAACCCACAATTCATCGGTCTCTAAAAACACACCACAAAAATAAGATTACATCGAATAGATCTCCACAAGAGAGGGGGAGAACATTGTATTGAGATCCAAAAAGAGAGAAGAAGCCATCTAGATACTAGCTATGGACCCGAAGGTCTGAAGTAAACTACTCACACTTCATCGGAGAGGCCATGGTGTTGATGTAGAAGCCCTCTATGGTCGATGCCCCCTCCGGCGGAGCTCCGGAACAAGCCCCAAGATGGGATCTCGTGGATACAGAAAGTTGCGGCGGTGGAATTAGGTTTTTGGCTCCGTCTCTGATCTGTCGGGGGTACGTAGGTATATATAGGAGGAAGGAGTACGTCGGTGGAGCAACAGGGGGCCCACGAGGTAGGGGGGCACGCCTAGGGAGCGCGCCCTCCACCCTCGTGACCGCCTCTGGCACTTCTTGGAGTAGGGTCCAAGTCTCCTGGATAACGTTCGGTGAGAAAATCACGTTCCCGAAGGTTTCATTCCGTTTGGACTCTGTTTGATATTCCGTTTCTCCGAAACACTGAAATAGGCAAAAAACATCAATTCTGGGATGGGCCTCTGGTTAATAGGTTAGTCCCAAAAATAATATAGAAGTGGAAAATAAAGCCCAATATAGTCCAAAATAGTAGATAAAGTAGCATGGAGCAATCAAGCATCCCCAAGCTTATTTCCTGCTCGTCCTCGAGTAGGTAAATGATAAAAAAGAATTTTTGATGCGGAGTGATATTTTGGCATAATTTCAATGTAAATCTTCTTAATTGTGGCATGAATATTCAGATCCGAAAGATTCAAGAAAAAAGTTCATAATGACATAAAAGTAATAATACTTCAAGCATACTAATCAAAGCAATTATGTCTTCTCAAAATAACATGGCTAAAGAAAGTTAGCCCTACAAAATCATATAGTCTGGCTGTTGCTCTATCTTCATCACACAAAGTATTTAATCATGCACAACCCCGATGACAAGCCAAGCAATTGTTTCATACATTAGTAATCTCAAACTCTTTCAACTTTCACGCAATACATGAGCGTGAGCCATGGACATAGCACTATATGTGGAATAGAATGGTGGTTGTGGAGAAGACAAAAAAGGAGAAGATAGTCTCACATCAACTAGGCGTATCAACGGGCTATGGAGATGCCCATCAATATATATCAATGTGAGTGAGTAGGGATTGCCATGCAACAGATGCACTAGATCTATAAGTATATGAAATCTCAACAAAAGAAACTAAGTGGGTGTGCATCCAACTTGCTTGCTCACGAAGACCTAGGGCACATTTGAGGAAGCCCATCATTGGAATATACAAGCCAAGTTCTATAATGAAAAATTCCCACTAGTATATGAAAGTGACAACATATGAGACTCTCTTATTATGAAGATCATGGTGCTACTATGAAGCACAAGTGTGGTAAAAGGATAGTAGCATTGTCCCTTCTCTCTTTTTCTCTCATTTATTTATTTATTTTTTTGTTTGGGTCTTTTATTTTCTTTTATGGCCTCTTTTTTTTGTTCGGAGTCTCATGCCGACTTATGGGGGAATCATAGTCTCCATCATCCTTTCCTCACTGGGACAATGCTCTAATAATGATGATCATCACACTTTTATTTTTCTTACAACTCAACAATTACAACTCGATACTTAGAACAAATTATGACTCTATATGAATGGCTCCGGCGGTGTACCGGGATATGCAATGAATCAAGAGTGACATGTATGAAAATTATGAAGGTGGCCTTTCCACAAATACAATGTCAACTACATGTTCATGCGAAAAGCAATATGACAATGATGGAGCGTGTCATAATAAACGGAACATTGGAAAGTTGCATGGCAATATATCTCGGAATGGCTATGGAAATGCCATAATAGGTAGGTATGGTGGCTGTTTTGAGGAAGGTATATGGTGGGTGTATGATACCGGTGAAAAGTGCGCGGTATTAAAGAGGCTAGCAAAGGCGGAAGGGTGAGAGTGCGTATAATCCATGGACTAAACATTAATCATAAGAACTCATGCACTTGTTGCAAAAATTTAGAAGCCATCAAAAACCAAAGCACTACGTGCATGCTCCTAGGGGGATAAATTGGTAGGAAAAGACCATCGCTCGTCCCCGACCACCACTCATAAGGAAGACAATCAATAAATAAAATTGTGCTCCAACTTCATCACAAAGCGGTTCACCATACGTGCATGCTACGGGAATCACAAACTTCAACACAAGCATTCTTTAAATTCATAATCACCCAACTAGCATTACTTTGATATTATCACCTTCATATCTCAAAACAATTATCAAGCATCAAACTTATCTTAGTATTCAACGCACTCAAAAGAAAGTTTCACATATCTTGAATACCAAGTATATTATCATTAAGCAAATTACCATGCTAATAACGACTCTCAAAATATTCTAAGTGACGCATGAGAGATCAATAGTTTCTTTAAAACAAATCCACCACCGTGATCTAAAATATCTAAGTGAAGCACTAGAGCAAAAATTATCACGCTCAAAAGATATAAGTCAAGCACTATGAGCAAAACTATCAAGCTCAAAAAATATAAGTGAAGCACATAGAGTATTCTAGAAAATTACAATTCATGTATGGCTCTCTCAAAAGGTGTGTATAAAAAGGATGATTGTGGTAAACTAACAAGCAAAGACACAAATGATACAAGACGCTCCAAGCAAAACACATAACATGTGGTGAATAAAAATATAGCTCCAAGTAAATTACCGATGGAAGTAGAAGAAAGAGGGGATGCCTTCCGGGGCATCCCCAAGCTTTGACTTTTTGGTGTCCTTGGATTATCTTGAGGGTGCCATGGGCATCCCCAAGCTCAGGCTCTTGCCACTCCTTGTTCCATAATCCATCAAAAGAATTCACCCAAAACTTGAAAACTTCACAACACAAAACTCAATAGAAATCTCGTGAGCTCCGTTAGTGAAAGAAAACAAAAGACTACTTCAAGGTACTGTAATGAACTCATTCTTTATTTATATTGTTGTTAAACCTACTGTATTCCAACTTCTCTATGTATTATAAACTATTTTACTAGCCATAGATTCATCAAAATAAGCAAACAACACACGCAAAACAGAATCTGTCAAAAACAGAACAGTCTGTAGCAATATGTAACTAACGCAAATTTTTGGAACTCTTAAAATTCTACCAAAATAGGAAGTCCTGGAAAATTTGTCTATTGAACAGCAGCAAAAAGAATCAACGCTAAAGCATGTTCCTGTGATTTAACAAAATTATATTCGTGCATGCAAAGTTTCTATTTTTCAGCAGAATCAAATCAACTATCATCGTAGGTTATCCTATAGGTTCTACTTGGCACAAACACTAATTAAAACATAAAACCACATCCAAACAGAGGCTAGATGGATTATTTATTCCTAAACATAAAGAAAAACAAAAAAACAAGAATAAAATTGGGTTGTCTCCCAACAAGCGCTATCGTTTAACGCCCCTAGCTAGGCATAAAAGCAAGGATAGATCTAGGTATTGCCATCTTTGGTAGGCAATCCATAAGTGGCTCTCATGATAGATTCATATGGTAATTTTATTTTCTTTCTAGGGAAGTGTTCCATGCCCTTATTTAAGGGAAATTGGAATCTAATATTCCCTTCCTTCATATCAATAATTGCACCAATTGTTCTAAGGAAAGGTCTACCAAGAATAATGGGACATGAAGGATTGCAATCTATATCAAGAATGATAAAATCTACGGGCACATAATTCCTATTTGCAACAATAAGGACATCATTAATTCTTCCCATAGGCTTTTTAATAGTGGAATTCGCAAGATGCAAGTTTAGAGAGCAATCATCAAAGTCATGGAAATCTAGCAAATCACACAAAGTTTTGGGAATAGTAGAGACACTAGCACCCAAATCACACAAAGCATGAAACTCATAATCTTTAATTTTAATTTTAATAGTAGGTTCCCACTCATCATAAAGTTTTCTTGGGATAGAAACTTTGAACTCAAGTTTTTCTTCATAAGATTGCATCAAGGCATCAACAATGTGTTCAGTAAAGGCCTTATTTTGACTATAAGCATGAGGAGAATCTAGCACGGATTGCAACAAGGAAATACAACAAATCAAAGAGAAATTTTCATAATTAAATTCCTTGAGATCCAAAATAGTGGGTTTAGCAACATCTAGGTTTTTATTTCTTTCAATCCCACTTTCATCAATTTCATCATCAAGATCTAGAAACTCCGAATTCTTAGAACGCCTTCTAGGTAAAGGAAGATCATATTCAGTTTCATCAAGATTCATATTGCAAAACAAAGATTTAATAGGGGATACATCAATAACTTTTAGATCTTCATCTTGATTTTCATAGGAATTCGGTTTAGCGGCCATCTTATTGACTAAGGTAGCTTGCATATCCGAAATTTCAGCAGTCATCTTTTCAAGACGAGCAAACAAACAGGCAAGGAAAAAGGCAAAAGGGAGAGAGAGGAGGAGATTGGCAAAGAGAGGGCGAATAAAACGGCAAGGGTGAAGTGGGGGAGAGGAAAACGAGAGGCAAATAATTTAATGCGAGAGATAGAGATTGTGATGGGTACTTGGTATGGTTTACTTGCTTGCGTGAGCTTCCCCGGCAACGGCGCCAGAAATTCTTCTTGCTACCTCTTGAGCACTGCGTTGGTTTTCCCCAAAGAGGAGAGGATGATGCAGTAAAGTAGCGTAAGTATTTCCCTCAGTTTTTGAGAACCAAGGTATCAATCCAGTAGGAGACCACGCACAAGTCCCTCGTACCTACACAAAACGATAGCTACTCACAACCAACGCGATTAGGGATTGTCAATCCCTTCACGGTCACTTACGAGGGTGAGATCTGATAGAGATGATAAATAATATTTTTGGTATTTTTGATAGGTAGATGCAAAGTGAAAAGTAAAAGGCAAAGTAAAAATAAAGCAAATAATAAAGTGATAGAGATTGATATGATGAGAATAGACCCAGGGGCCATAGGTTTCACTAGTGGCTTCTCTCAAGAGCATAAGTATTCTACGGTGGGTGAACAAATTACTGTTGAGCAATTGACAGAATTGAGCATAGTTATGAGCATATCTAGGTAATGATCATGTATATAGGCATCACGTCCGAGACAAGTAGATCAAAACGATTCTGCATCTACTACTATTACTCCACTCATCGACCGCTATCCAGCATGCATCTAGAGTATTAAGTTAAAAACAGAGTAACGCCTTAAGAAAGATGGCATGATGTAGAGGGATAAATTCATGCAATATGATAAAAACCCCATCTTGTTATCCTCGATGGAAACAATACAATACGTGCCTTGCAACCCTTTCTGTCACTGGGTAAGGACACCGCAAGATTGAAGCCAAAGCTAAGCACTTCTCCCATTGCAAGAACTACCAATCTAGTTGGCCAAACCAAACGGATAATTCGAAGAGACTTGCAAAGATAACTCAATCATACATAAAAGAATTCAGAGAAGATTCAAATATTATTCATAGATAAGCTGGATCATAAACCCACAATTCATCAGTCTCAACAAACACACCACAAAAAGAAGATTACATCGAATAGATCTCCACAAGAGAGGGGGAGAACATTGTATTGAGATCCAAAAAGAGAGAAGAAGCCATCTAGCTACTAGCTATGGACCCGAAGGTCTGAAGTAAACTACTCACACTTCATCGGAGAGGCTATGGTGTTGATGTACAAGCCCTACATGGTAGATGCCCCCTCCGGCGGAGCTCTGGAATAGGCCCCAAGTTGGGATCTTGTGGATACAGAAAGTTGCGGCGATGGAATTAGGTTTTTGGCTCCGTCTCTGATCTGTCGGGGGTACGTAGGTATATATAGGAGGAAGGAGTACGTCGGTGGAGCAACATGGGGCCCACGAGGTAGGGGGCGCGCCTAGGGGGGGCGCGCCCTCCACCCTCGTGACCGCCTCTGGCACTTCTTGGAGTAGGGTCCAAGTCTCCTGGATCACGTTCGGTGAGAAAATCACGTTCACGAAGGTTTCATTCCGTTTGGACTCCGTTTGATATTCCGTTTCTTCGAAACACTGAAATAGGCAAAAAAAACAACAATTCTGGGCTCGGCCTCCGGTGAATAGGTTAGTCCCCAAAAATAATATAAAAGTGGAAAATAAAGCACAATATAGTCCAAAACAGTAGATAAAGTAGCATGGAGCAATCAAAAATTATAGATACATTGGAGTCCTATCAGCCCTTTATGTGATGTTGCTTAGACATCCGACTGTGGCATCCATGTTATTTACTTCCATTATAAGCCCTCTCCGAGATGTCGCGTAGACGTCCGACTGTGGCACGCATTGTCATTTACATTTCAATATAAGCCCTTTATGTGGTGTCGCTCAGACGCCCGACTGCGGCATGTTAATTTATTTTTACCTTTCGAGGCGTCGCTTCAGACACCCAATCGGTCTTCAGTTATTTTATTGGGATTTCGGGAGGACTACCGCCTGACTTCCTTTTTAATTAACCTGTCGTGCAAATTGATTATTTGAGTGTGCATTAGTAATCTGCTCATGTGCATCATGTTTGCATTCGTTATATCTTATGTCCGAACTATCTCGCGAGTACATTCAAAGTACTCACCTGGCTTGTTGATTTGGCCAGATGTTGACGAAGGCGATCTTATGGATGAAGAGTACGATAGCGAGTCCGACGCCTAGAGGAGTCCCAGTCAGTCCCGTGCGATCCTGGAATTGGTCACTTGTATCATATACGCTTCCGCTACCCGAATAAATCATCGAGCCTCACTCCGATGCTCAGTGAGCTGTAAGATTAGGAGTCATGTCACCCACTTCACTGTGACATATCCACCACCACTTTTATTACAAGTCAGTAGTATGCCACCACACCCTTGTGTCATATCCACCCTTATGTATAATATTGGCGTGCTTGTAATAAAGTGTTGAGCAGCCTCAGCTCAACCTTGTATAATAATTAGTACTTCTAGATTTCTGTATCAAGGATTTGTCTGCCAGTAAGGAGATTTTTCCTATACTGGTCTATATAAGGGTCGGTTTCTCAATAAGCATTTTATTGGAAAACCGGTCGTGACATCATGCAGCATTTAGACCGGGGTTTTAGCCCTCCCAGTTCAAAGTTTTTCCGGGATGTGCTTGCTTGCTTCCAACTCCATCCTCAAGACATTGGACCAAATTTTGTGTCCAATATATGTAACTTTCAAGTGTTCTGCAAAGTTTACCTTCAAGAAGAACCAACTGTTGAGCTCTTCCGAGACTTTTTCCACTTAAACCGTCGAACCGAATTCTCTGACGGCACCAATACTGAACTTGGCGGTGTGTCGATTCAAAAGAGGAAGGAAGTCGATTTCCCTCATGCCAAATATCACACCCATCCGAAAGACTGGAATCAAACATTGTTCTACTGTCAGAACACCGCGCCTGCTGATGAAAACCCTCTACCGGGTTACCGTGCTCACCGGCTCAGCAATGGCCATCCATTGCCACCCCGGCTCGCAGCCAAAGAACGACAGGCTTATGCACCTCAACTTGCTAAGCTCTGGGCCTTTCTAGCAAATGGCTTAACCGGCATTAACCTCGTTCGATGCTGGGTTTCCTGGGGTATCCTTCCCTTAAGACGCCGCTCCAGTTTGATGCATGAGTATACCGGAAACATCAAGGTCCCTCAACGGTATCATGAGATAGAAATGACTGATCAGGAAGTCACTGAATCCGTGAAGAAGATGTTGGATGAATTGATCGCTCAATGCAGCAAGACCGGATTGGCCCCTTTTTACACCTCCAACAAACTATCAACAGTAAGAAATTTACCTTTTCTACCTTTATTGATCCTTCTCCGCTTTAGCATTTTTCTGATAACCCTTTGTATGATTTTACATGCCAAAGATTCTTTTTGGAAGAGGAAAACTTCAGACAAACCGGTGACGGCTCCTCGTGCAAAAAGCAAAGTCACGAAGAAAACAGCCAAAAAGAAAACCGCCGAGTTCTCTGATCCGCCCGAAGACGTTGATGAGTCGGATCCAGAGGTAGAACTTGACTCCCGTGGTTCATTTTTCATACACCTTATTGACAATGACTGTTCCCAGGATGATGGGGAGGCCAGCCATGCAGACCACGTAGAGGTAATCTCTCTTTCCTCCAATTCAGATCATGTGCCGGTTCACAAATTTCGCCGTGCAGTTCGGAAAGTAAAATACTCTCACCCTCTTTCTCATTTGGATCCACAATTTTCTTTGAAGATACAGCAACATGAAGGTCGTTGCACAACCTGGCATAGTGTCCAACAGGTCACTTCCTCTGGTTTACCGGATACACCAAACCGGAAGCGTCGTCCAAAGGTTCTTTGTTCCTCCAAAAAATCTTATCCTTTGGCGGGTTGCTTCCGATACCCACTTAATCCGTCTGATTCAAATTATCATGTGACTTTCAATTCTTCATCCGGCGGTTCATCAACCACCCAGATGCCTCCCCTCAAAACCGTCCCTGGGTAAGTGTATTACCCTTCAGCTTTTTCCTTCATTTGTTGGTTTATCATACTAACCTCTGTTTGATATTGTAGCGCCAAAGCTCGCTTGAGCAAGAAAGCCAAAACCAATACCCCCACTGATGAAGGTGAAACGGAGAGGGCCCCGGAGGGCACTGGTAGAGAGACTGATATTGTCATGGATGAGTCTGCCCCACAAGGTCAAAACACTGATGCTGACCCGCCGGAAGCTAACCCGGCTAGTCCTCGTGCTGATCCCACTACTAGGAAAAGGCATGCTAGTGGCGCACTAGTTTTGCCTACTAATGGCGCACTACTGGTGCGCCACTAGCATCACGCCATTAGAATTAAATTCTAATGGCGCACCACTGGTGCGCCATTAGTATCTGGTGATCTAATGGCGCACCACGTAGTGCACCATTAGTATAGGCCACAGTGCGCCATTAGAATGCCTCCCAGGGGGCCATATGTACCCATGTGCTTTGGCATACTAATGGCGCACCAGTGGGTGATGCGCTGTTAATGTGTTTATCACAATGCACCATTAGTGTCTTGTGTGGTGCGCCACTAGTATGAATATTAGGGATTTTTTTTCCTGATATTTTCACAGGTAACAAAATATATTATTGGACAGAATTTAGACAACACCACACAACAACAGCAGATTCATCGAATACAATAGAAGATCAGTCTCCGAATACAATTCATCATATTAGTCTCCGAATTCAAAAGACCGAATAAAGATAGAACATTACAAGTCTCGAGACCGAGAGTAGCGAGTTTGTCTTCACATTACAAGTCGATATCGATCATCTAAACTACCATCACATAGAAGAGAGCTGTGGTCATCACGATGAGCATCATCGCAATGAAACTGGTCTTCATCCGGTTCCTCCAACGCTCCCTCCTCTCTCCCGCTAGATAGCGGGTGTATCTATATTCCGCGTCCGCCCTAGTGGTGTACCCTTTGTAACTGTTACCACTGAAACGGTGGACCTGTCACCGACACTCCTCCCAGTCGTCGTAGACTTCGGGAACCTTACCCTTGTACACGACATACGATGGCATCTCTATGCACAAGCCAAACAATAGAAAATACATAAGCAATATATAAGTATGCAACAAAAGGATCGGAAGAGAAAAGCAAGACATTAATAGCACGATTCATGGTCCTACTAATAAATAGCATTGATTACATCTAAGTTGAATGACTATCCAAACCAAAGAGACATACAACATGAGCCAATCAATGTTTCAGAACTACACATAGCATCACTACTTTCGACTCGACTCATGGGACCGGAGCGTGGATGAAGCCGTCGTCTGTCATGATGGTCATTAAATCGCGGGTGTTGTCAGCCTGCATTTGTAGCGTTGTGTCTATCTCACTATTGGACGGTTGATATCTGAGATAGAACTGCCCCGAGGTACGAAGGACATCTTGATGGATAATTTCTGCAAACTCTGACTGGATGCGAAAGAATTCTTGTCTGATGTCCGCATCCTGGATTGCAGACAAGCTCGCGGCCCAATCTTTGAGATTATCTGGTAGCAGAAGGTGATGATGGTCCCGTACGATCGCCTGCATGTGATGGAGGGCGTAGTAGGGATCCTTCTAACCGCCAGGCGGCTGCTTGACGCAGGAGAACTTTGTATTGTGGGCGAACATGTGCGCGTCGTACCGCCTACGAACTGGCTTGGTGAAGGTGCCTCCAGATTTGGTGTAGCCGGGGATAACATCATCAAGAACTTTCTTGATATTTGTGTAGTTTATCTTGGAGTCACGGTCCTGGTCGAAATACGTGGTCAAGGAATATTTCGGGCTTAAGAGGATGAGTGTGCAATGTGTGTCACTGCACAGAACACGGAATGTTAGACAAAAAAAGAACGATCGAAATCTAAGAAATCATATGTTACGGGGCGCTTAGGGGATGACTTACTCAAGAAAGTAAGGCACGAGGAAGTTATCCTTATCTCGGTTTGCTAGAATGATGCCTTCGAGGTAAGAACTCGCGACATGTTGGTCCCCGGTGATGCACATGTTCTTGGCACGCATGTAGAAGGGGTCGACTATCACGATGTCCCGGGTCTTGTCTCTAATGATCCGCATCTCCATACTCAGCGAAAACAGCCGAACGAAGGTGTAGTGCAGCGCATGAAGGTTAAACATAGCAAAGATGTCATCAAACCGTAGGACGATCGTACCCCCGATGGCGCCATCAACAAAGCCCTTGCCCTCTAGCACCTTGGCCACAAAAACCGGGTATGCCACATCATTCTCTCTGATACGCCGCTTCTCTAAAGAAAGAACACTGTCATGCAGATTCCGCATAGCACCGGTTGCAGCATTGAGCATATTTGTCGGTAGCATCGCCCTACCCGCCACATGCACCCTCCTCGAGATATCCTTAGGTGAAGGTGGCCCGTCCTGAGCACGGATCGTACTCGGTGCCGGTTGGCTCGCACCCTTGTTACTCTTTATTTTCCGTCCCTTCTTCTTCTGTTGTAATGGGACCGAGTTCTGCTCACAGACCGCCTTCTCGAGTGTGTTGGGGCTGATAATATTTGGCACCTCGGCTATCTGAGGCTCGGTGAAGTCGGCAACTGGAGGCGTCTCCTGAGAACTGAACGCCAGACGACGCATGTTGCAATTGGGTTTCTCCGCCGTACCAGCTAGACCACGGTCGTCTTTTGTAGGGTTGGGTTCTTGAGAAAGAGGCCCGTAGAATTCGTCATCGTCCCCATGTTCGGCAAAGTACTTATCGACGTTGCTAAATGTACGGCCGTCGTCGTTGTCTAGATCCTGTGCCATATGCATGTTCGGATCCTATGCCATAGGGATGTCCGGCATGTCCGGTAGCGTTGTGGCGGTCTTGCCATGGCTTGGCGCCGGCACGACTGGCCGTGTTGTCTTTGGGGTGGTGTCCCCCGCCCCCAAACGAATCTGGCTCTTCGACGAAAGCAGGGGCCAGCTTAGGCAGGCGCTGAGGGTCATCAGATAATCTTCGTCGGCCCCGGTGGGTCGAATCAGAGGTAACAACTCGTTGCAGCCTGGTAGCACCCGAACCAGTTGAACCCTATACACGGCGGGTGGCATCGGTTTACCGTGGAACACGGGGTTGCCCAGTTGAACAATTTTTCCCTTGGCGACATCGACCAACTCGTCGTTCATGAAGTGCAGGAGAGTGCACGGAACATCGGCGGCGCCCTACGAAAACATGTAGGGTGTCAGGGATGCCCAGTCAAAGGCAAAAGGAGATGAAGTCCTCGGCCGAGAGGCTTAATTAGTTACCGTGATGATGGCTTCGAGCTCGGCTAATGTCGAGGCACTGCCAACGGCGGGCGTGCAACTGATGGAGGGGTCGCTTGCTGGCGAGGTGCCGGCCGGCGTACACCCGGGTGCATTAAGCTCCAATACCCGTGCCGGCGCCGGAGACACCAATACCTCCGCCGCCGGTGACACCAATGGCGCTGCCTGCACGTTGTGCGAGTTGCTGGCCGTGAAGCTGAGAATCGGGGGCGGCCCCTATTGGCCACCCACAATCCACGTCGTCAGCCCATGAACCAAGGTAGGCATAATGCCGGTGAGCGTCGTTCCTAGTTGTTGTTGCCCTTGCTCTTGGATAATCTCCGGAATCCGCGCCACTTGTGCCTTGAGTTCTTCAACCTTGCGCGACTGGCTTTCCGAGCTGGTCTTTTTCTCCTTTCAACCACCAGCGGTATAGTATGACGACCATTTTGTGGACAAGCCTTTGCCGGCAACACGACCAGCTGACGACGGCTTACTGAGCTTATCCTTGTGTTTCATTATGTTCAACGCCCTATTTAGAGTGTTGTCCCAAGTAGGGGTGCTCTGAGACGACCCTGCGCTACTGATTTCAGTCTCCTTCGCCAGAACAAGCTCAAGCGCCCTGGTCTTCGGATCCGTGGTAAGCTCCTTTCTTATCGGGTCCTCCTTGTACCGGGCCCTGACATAGTTCCTGGTCTGCTTGTCACTGCTATATTTCCCGAAGCGGGGCGGTAGGCCTTGCTCGGCACGCTCCATGTCCTCCTTGTCCCATATAGGCTCTGCCACTCTATAACCGCCGGGACCGAGTTTGTGTTCCCCTAAGTTCAACTCCCGCATTTCTTTCCCCCACTGAGTTGATTCGGAGGTTGCACTGCTCTCACACTTGATCTTGAACTCCTTGTAGTCATCTTCGCTGATCGAAGGATTTTCGCCTTGATCTTCTCATAACTATCACCTTTCTCAATCATTCTCTTCACCGCGCTTCTCCAAGTAGATAGGGTCGTGCTCATCCTCGTGAGGGCGGCACTGTTCACTTTATTCCCTAAGAGGCGTGTGTTTTCAAATTCAGCGGGGAACTTGTATTGTTCATGCAGCTTCGTGAAGAGGAGGTTGCGCAAATTCCCTCGGTCCTTATGCCTAAGGTTCTCGGTGTTGATCGAGACGGTGCGCCGGAGAATGCACCCGAGCTGAACCAAGTACCCCTTGACTATATGTTTGGGCTCCATTGGATGCCCGTCGGAGTCCACTTGAGTAAATTCCTCCTTGACGGTGCGGAGCGCGTTCGGGCGCTGATCCTTCCGTTGCTTCTTCGGTTGGCTACCATCTGTGCGTGCGCCGCCATCATTAGTGGTGCCATCCTCGGCGGCACCATCAGTGTGTCATCCCCGACGCCACTAGGGGTTGTGTAGTTAGGATTGGTGTCTTCCGCGGCGTCCTCATAGTGGTGAGGTTTTTCCTCCATCTCCTGGGACAGCTCCTAGAATTGCTTGCCGCCCGAACCGCTGGCCTCATCGTTGTTGGCCATGTTTCGCTCTAAATAGGAAAAAAGTTTGGTCAAAAAGTTGGTTATTATTAAGGAACAAGATCATGGTCTCATCATTTAGGGTTTGTCGACACCGAGGCATCCTAAAAGCTAACCTTTTATCATTTAGGGTTTGTCGACGCCGAGGCACCCTAAAAGCCTAAGCGTACATCATTTAGGTTCTCATCGACACCGAGGCACCCTATAGAAGCCAAGGTTTCATCATTTAGGGTTTGTCGACACCGAGGCACCCTAAATGCTAAGTTAAGTTTTCATCATTTAGGGTTTATCAATGCCGAGGCACCCTAGGTTGGGCCTAATCACTTGGCACTAATCACTTGGCTCTATTGCCACCTATGTTGGGTTTATCATCTAGGATTTATCGATGCTAAGGAGAATTCTAAGTTGGGCCTAATCACTTGACTCTATTGCCACCTATGGTTTAATGCAGCAAGAATGGCGGGGCAGTTGATCCTACTTAACTAAGTACTAAGATACCCCGGCCCATGCATTAGTCGCAAGTACCCCATATGTCCTATTTTTAGCAAAGTAATGCTAAAATTCACGGAAAATTTCAGCATGACCTTTGCTGAAAATAGGACATATGGAGTACCCGAATTTGCCGAAACGGAAGTTAATCGACATTCCGGCAAACTCAAGGGCCTCTCGGGGTACCTGCAAATTCATCACGACACAATGGTCGGAGACAAAACCCAGCAAACTAGCAAAGTTACTGACGTGTTTACAGAAATTGTTTTCTGTAAAAGATGATCATCATCTTTGCAAGTATTTCTCAATGTGATCACAAGTAATTCAGAGGCATCACAATAAAGCAACACCCTAGAGTACAATGCTTTATAATGTTCCATCATCATTACAGAAAAATAATAACAATGTATACACACTAGAGTACAATGCTTTATAATGTTCCATCATCATTACAGAAAAATAATAACAATATATACACACTGGAGTACAATGCTTTATAATGTTCCATCATCATTACAGAATTCCAAGAAACACATGGTCTTGAGGATATTCTTTCTGACTGATTATTTTAGTTTTACATGCAGATTTTGACCAAAAAACACATGGTCTTTTTAACAGTTTTCAGTTTGGACAGAATACTGAAAACTACAGTTTGGGCAGAATTCCTAACACTTTGGTATTCTAGTTACAAAACAAAACAGACATAATTCTAGATGCCATAACTGAATTTTTTGACAGTAGCTCATGTTTTTGACAGTAGCTCCTAACTGTACCTAACTAAATTTTTTGACAGTAGCTCAAGTTTTTGACAGTAGCTCAAGTTTTTGACAGTAGCTCCTAACAGTAGCTCCTAACTGAATTTTCTGCTTAAAGGGAAGGTTGTCTTAAGTGGCAAGATGATACAATTTGCATAACATAACAATATATGCATCTTAATATGACACCATCTCCTAACAGAAATAGTATCCCAGGTTTCCATCTTAATACCACAAAGAATACCATAAAAAAACTTGAGCTCCTGTCATAGCTGAATGTGGTTCAGTAGAGGCAGCTGCTCATCTGATAATGATCACCAGCTAAAGATGCCACTGCTCAAATAGACCAGCAACTGAATACTGGGGCTTTAAGTTGCTTGCAAAGACTAGATAGCTCTACTCATTCTTAGGAGCCAACACTACATACTTTATCCTATATTTTATTTTACTGGGATATAATAAAGAGCACGGTTTGCAATTAGTCTGTATATAGTTGCAAACAGGACTGGGTCCAGTTTCAGTCCTACATGTCTCTTACCTTGCAGGACAGTGGTAGCAACACACTGCTTGCAATGGTTAATGTCCAACAGAGTAGCAGAGAAGATGGAAAACTCACAGGTGTGAAGTTGCAGTTAAAACAAGGTTACAGCATACACAACTATATTCTCTAGTGCAAAATAACTCATTTTCATCTATAAACCATGGACAAATACATGATACAGTGCATTTTTCTTCAGTGTGTCCTGCATTTTTTCGTCTATAAACCGTGGACAAATACATGATACAGTGCATTTTTCTTCAGTGTGTCCAGTGCATTTTTTCAGTGTGTCCAAATCTTGCATGTACCAAGTACTCCAATCCACATGGAGTACTAATTATTCATGTTTGCTAGGCACTACTCCCACAATTTTTTTGAACCTAATTTGACCTAAATTCGAGAGGGATTTGACCTAAACCTAGCAAAACAGAGAAGAATAGGGCATGGCCGGGAGGGAGGAGAGGAGGAAGAGGGGAGAAGAGAGGCAGAGGGAGGAGGGTTACCTGACCACGACGACGGAGGGCGGAGATGGCGAGCTTGGGGGAGGTGGGGATAGACGGCCGGGAGGTCGCGGGCCTCCATTCCTGGTGGACGTGGGGCCTCCTCTCCTGGTGGACGTGGGGCGGCTCCGAGGCTCCAAGTCTCCGGCGGCTCCGAGGATCCAAATCTCCGGCGGGTTTCCAGGGTTTCGAGGGAGGAGAGGGAGGCAGCGCTCGTGGGGGAGGCGGGGCTCGGGGGGAGGCAGCGCTCGATGGGGAGGAAGGGGAGAGGGAGGCGGCGGGGGCGCGTGGGCGGCTGCGGCGCAGTGGGTCGGGGCAGCAGCGGCGGCGCGGTGGAGGGAGGGACAAGGGAGGGAGCGGCGCGGTGGAGGGAGAGGGATGAAGTGCCTGGCGAGAGGGAGGGACGAAGTGTATGGATGGGGGAAGATTACTAATGGCGCACCCCTTGCCGGTGCGCCATTAGAATGTTTTTTTCATAGCAATGGCGCACCATCGTGACCGTGCGCCATAAGTATTCTCTTTTTAGATAGCAATGGCGCACCAGCCAGCCGTGCGCCATAAGTGAGTTTTATTATTATTATTATTTTGTTGCATCTAAGAATTTTTTAGAAAATGAATATGAATATGAAACAGTAATAAATTTTTATAAAAACAGTAATAATTTCTTAAAAAATATCATCAGATTTGTTATTTGAAAATATTTATGAATATAAAAAAATATCATCAAATTTGTTATTTGAAAATATAATCAAATTTGTTTTTTGAAAATATAATCAAATTTATTTTTTTTGGATTTTTAGTTGCATTCATTTGTGACGGTGGAGCGGGGGAGGGTGCGGGGGTCGTCGGCGGTGGTGGAGCGGGGGAGGGTGCGGGGGGTGCTCGGCGGCGAGGGGGATCTGGCAAGGGGGATCTGGCGAGGGGGATAGCGATCAAGATGGAAGGGGATCGAGATCGAGTGTCCTCATGAATATTCAATATTTTTTCATGAATTCAAAAAGTGCCCATGAAATTTAAAAATATTCATGATAGTTCAAAAAGTGCCCATGAAATACAATCGAGAAATGAAGACTACAATTTAAATACAATCGAGCTTAGCTAGCTAGCTATCTGTTCACAATCTTCTTGCCCTTCTTTTTCGCAAATGGAGTTCTTTTGTGGAATGGAAGTCCTTTAGGTAGGGTGGTCCTGCTTCTTCTTGTGGTGTATGCTGCTACTTCATCGTCGTCATCATGTTCGATCTTCGGGTCGCCATACTTGTCGAAGTCTTGCTCATTGGCTACTCCATCCATTCCGATGATCTTCCTTTTGCCTCTCCTCACGACAACACGACTGGGCTTTGGCGGGTCGGTAATGAAGAAACATTGGTCCACTTGGGAAGCCAGTACCCATGGCTCATTTTTCATGGTGATGTTTGCGCCCGCGGTCTTGGATTTGGCTTTGGGTATAACCATGGTGGTGAAATACCGGTCTTCTTTTAGGACGCTCTTGGCCCATCTGACACGGAACATCGGGACCTTCTCTCCAGCGTAGCTCAGCTCCCAGATCTGCTCGATCCTTCCGTAGTATCTGTCCTTGTCATTACCGGTGTAGGACTCCATGGTAACCCCGGAGTTCTGATAACCATCGCTCTTCATGTCCTTGTCCTCGGTGTAGAATGTGTAGCCGTTGATATTGTACGCCTCATAGGTCATCAGGTTGTGCTCGGCGCCCTGTGACAAGGCGAATATGAGTTGTTCTTCCACGGAAGAATCCTCATGTAAAGGGTATGATAGAAGCTTTTGCTTGAACCAACGCGTGAAACATGAGTTGTGCTCTTTGATTATATCTCCGTCCGTCCTCTGTTGGCCTCGGTCATTGTACGTCTTCTCAATAAAGGTTTTGTGCTCTACCACCCAAGGATCGACCACGTCTATGTGTTGTAGCGTGACTAGGTTTGCTCTTTCAAAGTCGGCGAGCCGACCCTCGAAGTCGACATGCATTTTGCGGCGACCCTCACAGTGACCCCATCCAGCGAGCCTGCCGAGGTGCCTGTTGACGGGCTGACCAACGGGGTCCTCGATGCCTAGATAATTCGTGTAGTAGGAGATGCACTCTTCGGTCAGAAAGCCCCTGGCTATGCTTCCCTCTAGACATGACATGTTGCGAACGTATCCTTTGATGACACCATTCATCCTTTCGAATGGCATCATGCTGTGCAGGAACGTCGGCCCGAGTTGGATGATATCCTCCACGATATGGACCAGCAGATGCACCATAACGTCAAAGAATGCGGGAGGGAAGTACATCTCAAGCTCGCATAGTATCACCACGACCTCTTCCTGTAGCCTTCTGAGTTGCCTCATGCCAACCGACTTCCGAGAGATGATATCGAAAAAGTTGCATAGGCCAAATAGCATTTCATGGACGTGCGCGTACATGATCCCACGGATTGCAACTGGAAGTATCTGCGTCATCAGCATGTGACAGTCGTGAGACTTCATCCTGCTGAACTTCTGCTTCGCTGGGTCTAGGTATCTGCTTATCTTCCCCGTGTAACCGTAAGGAAATTTTACTCCTACGAGGCAGGTGAAAAACTGCTCGATCTCCTCCTGACTTAGAGTGAAGCACACGGGAGGGTAGTCATTTCCGGTCTTCTTGGCCTTTTTGCCTTTGCGATGACTTTCCGTGTCCTGCTTCGCCTCATCATCATCATCATCATCATCATCATCATCATCATCATCATTAGCGTGAAGCTCCTCCCTGATGCCCATTGATTTCAAGTCTGCCCTTGCTTTCGACCCATCTTTAGTCCTCTCTGGCATGTTGAGCAAGGTACCAAGCATACTCTCGCACACGTTCTTTGTGATATGCATGACATCAAGGCTGTGAGGCACACAGTGGATCTTCTAGTACGGCAAGTCCCAGAAAACAGACCTCATTTTCCATACCTTCAGCAGCGGCTCTAGCGCCTTTCGCTTCTTTCCCCGCTCTGGTGCCTTTTGCTTCTTTCCCGGCAGTGGGCAATCTTTCCAATTTTTCAACAGCTGGTCTATTTCCTCGCCGCTCCTCGTACGCGGGCTTCTTCGGGGTTCGGTTTCACCATCGAACAGATCCTTGCGTTTCCTCCACGGGTCATCGTTGCGAAGCCACCTTCGATGTCCCATGAATACAGTTTTCGAAGACCCGGGATCTCTATCTAGCTAGCGATACGTTGTGTCATCCATGCACCTGACGCATCTAGAAAATCCGTGGACCACCTGCCCTGCGAGATATCCGTAACCGAGATAGTTGTGCACCGTCGTGAGCAGTGCGGCTCTCATAGGGAAATATTCTTTCTCTGCGGCGTCCCACGTATTGGCTGGCATTTTCCACAATGGGTCTAGCTCCTCTTTCAGCAGCCCCAGATACAGATTGATGTCGTCCCCTGGTTGTTTTGGCCCTTCAATTAGCATACTCATGTGAATGTACTTCCTCTTCATGCACAACCAGGGGGGAAGGTTGTACATCCACACAAACACAGGCTACGTGATATATGTGCTTCTCTGGCTGCCAAACGGATTGACTCCATCGGTGCTCGCACCCAGCACGATGTTCCTTGGATCCTTCCCAAATTCTGGGTGTTCAAAGTTCAACGCTTGCCACTGGCTCGCATCCTTTGGGTGACTCAGCATCTTGTCTTTTTTATTTATCTCCGGATCATTTGCGTCATCTTCTTGCTTCTTCTCCTCCCTATCCGCGTGCCAATGCAGGAGCTTTTCTACCTTAGGGTCCGCAAAATACCACTGCAGACGAGGAGTGATCGGAAAGTACCACACCACTTTTCGAGGAGCTTTCTTCCTCTTCTTGTATCAAGTGACGCCGCATACCGGACATATGGTAGACTCCGCGTGCTCGTCCCAATAAATGATGGAATTGTTCATGCACACATGGTATTTCACGTGTGGTAAATCCTGAGGACACACGATTTTTTTCGCCTCCTCGAAATTGGTCGGGCACTTGTTCCCCTTGGGAAGACGTTCGTGCCAGAATGACATGTTCTCGTCGAAGCATGCGTCGGTCATTTTGTGTTTTACCTTCATCTCTAGAGCCATGAGCGTTACTTTCATGCGGGTATCCTCGGGCCTGCATCCTTCATACAATGGAGTAATCGCGTCTATCTCCAGTTGATCCAGCTTGGCTTTCTCTTGGGCGACAGCTCTTGCATTATCCGTCTGCTTGAGAAGCAGCTCTTGAATATGAGGGTCCTGCACCCAGCCCATCGATGGTCCATCGTCGTCTCCTCCGTCGGCATCTTCATCTTCATGATCATGCCCTTCGTCTGCTCCGGCATCTTCCTCTTCATCATGTCCGGCATCTTCTACATGATGACTGTGTACAGCACCACCGTTGTGATCATGTCCTGGAGATTCTTCGTTTTCTCGCCCGCCCGAGCCGCAGTGGTTGTCTTGCTGCCCTTCCTCATTTCTTGCCCGGCCCCCATGGACGACCCATAGTCATCTTCATCACCTTGCCACCGATAGCCATCCATGAAACCACGCAAGAGCAGGTGGTCCCGCACCTGCCCAGAATCCGGGTCCGCAATAAGGCTCTTCAGCTTGCATCTTCGACACGGACATCTTATCTCCGTCTCATTCTTTTGAGGCATCTCAGCCTTCACGGAGCTCAAAAACCTATTCACGATGCCTTCGGTCATCGTGCGGACCATGGTCGCTTGCGGGGTAGAGCAAAACGATATTTTAGAACCAAGAAAAAATTTGGCATTACTTTCCCTAAAAATAGGACCAAAAAGAATGCATAGTGCGAAAATTCTCGCCGAAACGGAAATGAATCAACATTCCGACAAAATATTGGCAACTATCGCATTTCAAATAGCGGTACCTGCAAACACAAACATATATGCAACACCACAAACATATGCAACACCATGAACATACATAGATCTAGCTAGGCCACAAAAAGTGCATGTGCACGTTGTTGGAGAGGGAGAACAACATAAAGATAGCTTCCCCCCTTACTTACCTATCAAAAAAGGTAATTTAACCACTTAATTTGGATGAATCTATGGTGCAAATGAGGTGAGGAGGAGGAGGCAGCCGAGACAAGCTTGGAGGAGGAGGTGGAGAGAATGAAGTGGGGAAAGTGAGTGGGTAGGTGGGTTGTCCAAAATATCTTGTTGGTCCCAGGTTACTAAGGGCGCACCACCTACAAATGCGCCATTAGTAACCTGGCGTACCTGCTGCTGGTGCGCCATTAGAAGTTTTGCAAAAAAAAATAAAAAAGTATATATTCTAATGGAGCACCGTGGCACAGTGCGCCATTACTAGTTTAAACTAGTAATGGCGCACTATGCTACGGTGCGCCATTAGTAGTTTTGCAAAAAAAAGAATAAAAAAACAACAACATTAGTGGCGCACTGTATGGCTGGTGCGCCATTACTAGTTAGCAATAGTAATGGCGCACCGTGGCATGATGCGCCATTAGTATGTTTGGAAAACAATGTTACTAGTGGCGCATCATGTGCCTGGTGCGCCATTAGTGTCTTCCACACTAATGGCGCACCTGCACATGGTGCGCCACTTCTATATAGTAGTGGCGCACCACATGACAGGTGCGCCATTAGTGTCCATCTCATCTATAGCCCTTTTCCTAGTAGTGTCCTCCAAGCCCGGCCAAGAATGAAGATCTGCCAAGCCCAGCTAGGGATACTATCAATCCACCAAGCCTAGCCAGGGATACTGTCAATCCGCCAAGCCTGCCAAAATATGGTGATGATGATGTTATTATCACTAGTACTGGTCATACCATCCCTGGCAACCCGGTTGCTCTATCAAATCATACTGCCAAGGAAGAATTTGCTGCTATGGGCAAGGGGAAAGGGAAGACAGACTTATCCAAGTTCGTCAATCTTTCTACTGAGGAGCTCCATTCCGGATTCTTAAACCGCCTATACACAAGCCGAGATTATGAGGCCAGTTTCGTGAATATGATGAAGGAACGCTATGAGGTAATCTTCCAAATCACTTTAAACTTTCTTGTTCTATATATCAACTCTATTGTAGCCCCAAGGGCCGGTTTGTCTTTTGAAGATAAACCGGGAGTTCATGTTCCAAGCTGTATGTTGTCAATTCCTTTGCCGTGGTACTGTTTGATCAAATACACATTAGCCCCCAAGTGCCAAGATTAATACCTGTATTGAGCCTTGGGACTTTAAATAATCAACAGGAAAGAAGAAATCCGCATTAGCCCCCAAGTGCCAAGTGTATAACTGGTTATAGGCTTGGGACTTTGAGAAAAATAACATCTTCATCTGATTTTTGCAGACCGATATAAACACCAAAGAATCTCAAATCGCCCATCTTCAAGAAAACATCAAGTCCCAGCAAGAAGAGACCTCTAAAGCCAAAGAGGAGCTAAAGGGAGCTTTGACAACCATGGAACTATTGAAGGATGGCTTCAAAAATGAACGCACCAACTGGGAAACTGAGAAGGCTGCATTGTTGAAGCGGGCTGAAGATGCCGAAGCAGCTCTTAAACCGATGGCGGAAGAACTGAATGGGCTGAAACATCAAGTGAATGCCATAACTTCTGCAATTTTTGGTATGTACTTTGTAATAGCCTGTTCTGAAGCACCTTCAACTCTGCCGGTTTAACATTAAATTCTGAAACCGTTGCAGGTAATCGCATTTCTCATCTTCGCGCAGATATGCGGATGAAGTTGAAGGCGGCTTACACGTTGATTGAGCAACTGTATACTAGTGCACAACAAGTCATCTGTGCAGCTTCATACAACAAACTGGCACCAAGTTTAATCAAGGATACTTTGGCCAGGCTATCAATGACTCCTACTCAGATAGAGGAGTTGAAGCGATCTGCTGCCAGGGCTGGTGCTTTGTTAGCACTGACTCATGCCAAATCATAGATAGCTGACCTGGATCCAGTTGATATTGCCAAGGGCTATCCAAATGAACAAGAAAACGGATCAACATTTGATAATGATGCCCTCAAATCCCTGACCAAGGAGATGCGTCCAGTAGCTAGTCAGTTGGCTGAAGAGGTGAACTTAACTACTCATCGGTCCTTCTATGATGCCACCAACCATAGAGTTGACACTGCTGTGAAAGAAGTACAGAATCTTATTCCGCCCATTCGTAAGCACACTTATGCCCCTGACGTCAAACTGTCAAATCTTATAAGTGAAGAGGCTGTCTTTCAAGCTCTAACCCGGATTGACTGGACCACCGTTGACTTCCAGCCACTGGGTGGGGAGGAGGAGGTTAAACCGGTGCCTAAGGATCCATCAGCTTCACGTCAACCTGGCGACGAGTCTTAATCCGACAATCGGGTTATTTTCACAGACTGTGTTTTGTGTAAGAACAATCATTATTTTGGGCCTCAAAGCGACTTGTAATAGGCTAGTTAAAATACTTTGATCTGCGGCACTGATACATGGCTTTGTTTGATCCACCATGATATTTGCTGTGCTTGATTATACACTTTGATAATTTCATGTGATCCTGATGTCTGTATAAAAAGAATTGTCCGGGCGGTCTACCACCGGACAGGTCACAATGCCCAATACAAATCCCGGTTAATTACCAAAGCTGAATCAAAATATGAAATAAATAATACCTGTGATATTAAATCACTTAGTTGGTTGACCAACTTGGATTTGTAGTAAGGGTGGGAACCCAAATCTGGAATATTGCTAACTCTCACCATGCAGTGCTAGTGTATATGATAAACCATACTGGGTTGTGATAAACGCCAGATGATCATGCTGGCGACATGTAGTCAAAGTCAGTCCGGGTTATTAAACACCAGCTTGAAAATAAATATGGTCTTACAACTTGTAGCTGAAAACCAAGCCGGGTTAACAAACATCGGGTTATTATGATGACTGAAAAGCAATACCGGGTCAATTGACACCGGTTTAACACAAAATTGAACAAAGGGTAAACACTTGGCAAAAAGAAAATAAAACCATGTAGTTGAGGCTTTTCAAGGGCTGCCAGGCCGTTGAGTTAAACCATTTTGCAAAGCCTTTTAAGATGGACCTCCAACTAACCAATCGTCATTTTAACTTTGACAAGTTCAGGGTCTGTATAAGATTGACTTGTCAAACGTTTGGCGGGTCGTGCCAGGATTACCTGGATAGGAGTGGCTTACTTGATGAAGGCAGGTTAACCCGGGGTTTTAGGTGAATACACCAGGCTTCCAAGTCGAGCTTGATAGCATATTACAAGGGTCCTTTCAAACTCTTTGTTGCAGTGCACAAAGAGCCCCCAAGTAACTTTGTGAGCTGTGCTCAATAGGTGCCTATGTTTGAGTTGTGCATAGAATCCAGACTCTCTTTGTCCCCTTGGGTGTGAAGCTCCCAAGCTGTATTGTGGCATGATAGCCGGTTTAACAGGTAGTACTCTGCTTTGTCAGCTGAAGCCCCCATGTAACCAAAAGATATTTTGAGGAAAACAACAGAGGCCCTGCTTATAGCAAGGATGCCGGTTTATTATATTGATCATAATATATACATTGTAAAAATATGTACATAAGAGAAGCCTATGGCTCAAGTGTAATAGGGCCGAAGGAGAGCTATGTTCCATGGCCGCCGGGTCTCCTCCTCAGAACTGTATGAGTCGTCTCAAATGTCAATGAGGTAGTATGATCCATTGTGCAGATTCTTGCTGACCACAAAGGGCCCTTCCCAAGGTGGGGATAACTTGTGCATATCAGTCTGATCCTGGATGAGACGGAGCACTAAATCGCCTTCTTGAAAGGTTCTTGTTTTAACCCGGCGGCTGTGATAGCGCTGCAAGTCTTGTTGATAAACAGCCGAACAAGCCAACGCCATGTCCCGCTTCTCATCTAACAGGTCCAACGCCTCCTGGCGTGCTTGCTCATTGTCCGCTTCAACATAATTAGCAACCCGGGGCGAATCATGACGAATATCACGTGGGAGGACCGCCTCTGCCCCGTAAACCATGAAGAAAGGTGTATAACCCGTAGAACGGTTTGGGGTGGTGTTTATGCTCCATAACACAGATGGTAATTCTTCCACCCAAGAACCCGGCGTCCGCTTCAAAGGAACCATAAGCCGGGGCTTGATACCTTTCAGGATTTCTTGATTAGCTCTCTCAGCTTGACCATTAGACTGGGGGTGAGCCACGGACGCTACATCAAGCCTGATGTGCTCTCGTTGACAAAATTCCTCCATTTCACCTTTAGAAAGGTTTATGCCATTATCCGTGCACTACTAGGGAAAAGCCTATACACAGAATCTTAGCAGCAGCGCGGCTCAAAAAGGAGCGCTGGTGCTAACTAGTAGTAGCGCGTGTGCTGGAAACGCGCTGCTGATAAGGATTTAGCAGTAGCGTGCTCGGCGTAAAACGCGCTGCTACAAATATCACCCGGTGGTGTTCACCTAACTCTAATTAGCAGTAGCGCGGTCGCGGGAACCGCGCTACTGGTAACGTTGTAGTAGTAGCGCGCTTTTTCTTAGATCGCCGCTGCTAAATTTCAAATTGCCACACTTTTTTGTCCCAGTTAGCAGTAGCGCCGTATCCCGAAGCGCGCTGCTGCTAATTACTTAGCAGCAGCGTGTTTTAGATCCCGCGCTACTACTAACCCGCACCAACCCACCAACTTTCCCCACCCGTCCCTCCCCTCCCCCTCCTCTCTTTCCCTTCCCCCTACCTCCACAACATGCTCCGACTCTCACTCTTCTTCTTCCTTAATACTTCTCCCCCATTACTCTCTCTCTTCTATCCACCTTTCTCTCTCTTCATTACTCCTACCTAACTACACCACCTCCATTAATGCATCTCCTTTCTCTTTTTCCTTCCCACTCCACTAGTTGAAGTTGTCTCCTCCCAAATTAGGTAGCTAGGTAGATGTAGGATTTAGTTAAGTGACCTATTTGCCCCCTAGCTAACTAGATCTATCTTTGTCAAGAAGAGCTTTGTGCACTTTTGATCTCCCTACAACATCATCTCCACCGTGTGCTCGATCTCGATCGAGATAGAGGTGATGAAAATTTCATGCATTTGCAAAATGGAAATATGTAGGTTACTGTGGCAAGATAAGCAGATATCTAGACACGGACAAAAAAAGGTTCAGCGGGATGAAGTCTCATGACTATCATGTGATGATGACGCAGATACTACCTATTGCCCTTAGAGGGATAATGGACAAGCACGTCCGTGACACGCTTATTGGTCTCTGCAACTTTTTCGACGTCATCTCTCGAAAGTCGATCAGTGTGAAGCAGCTCCAAAGGCTACAGGAAGAGATTGTTGTGATACTGAATGAGCTTGAGATGTACTTCCCGCCCGCATTCTTCGACGTGATGGTGCATCTGTGTGTCCATATTGTGGATGACATAATAGACCTGGGGCCATCATTCCTGCACAACATGATGTCGTTTGAGAGGACGAATGGGATCATCAAAGGATTCGTTCGTAACATGTCCCGTCCGGATGGAAGCATCGTACATGGCTATTTGGCACAAGAGTGCATCTCCTTCTTTGAGAATTTTCTATATGGCGCAGACCAGCCGCCTGGTGTTAGTGTTGGTTTGCCCGTTAACAAGCACGATGTGAGGCTCGAAGGAGATGGTCACTGCAACGGTCGCAGGGAACTGCACGTGGCATACTCAGATCGATGCAGTGACTTTGACAGAGCAAACTTGGTAGTGCTACAACACCTAGACGAGGTAGATCCTTTCATGGCACTGCACAAAGAAATTATCGCAAAGAAGTATCGTGACGGGGGGTATGCAGGACGGAGGCCGAAGTTACTAGAGAGCACAACTCCACTTTCCTGCATTGGTACAAAGAGCATATTATTGCTAATCCCCGGAGGAGAGCTCTAAGGACGGATTGCTCATATACACCTTAGCACATGGCCCCTCGCCCAACCTCGTAACCTATCAGGCATATGATATCAACGGATACACGCTCTACACGGAGGCCAAAGATATGGACAGTGATGATCAGAACTCAGGGGTGACGATGGAATGCATGACCTGCAGCGACAACGGCGCAACTGAACGATTTTATGGAAGGGTCGAGGAGATCTGGGAGCTTGACTACTCTGGACTGCACAACACGACGATGCTCCGTGTCAGATGGGCTAAGAATGTCGAAAGAGAAAGCCGGATGGTCACTACCATGACTATACCCGACGCCAAGAGCGCTACCGTGAACACTATCGCAAAAAACGAGCCATGGGTACACGCTAAGCATGTGCCACAATGCTTCTTCATAACTGACCCGTGCAATCCCAGTCGTGTTGTCGTGAGGAGAGGCAAAAGGAACATCATTGGAATGGATGGAGTCGCCAACGAGGAAGACTATGATCAGTACGGCAACCCAATGAGGGAAGATGACGATGATGATGAAGTATACGTCAAAAGAAGAATCAATACTACATTACCTAAGAAAAATCATACTCCATGGAGAAGGCAAAGTCACAATGAGGGGCTCAATTATTCTTCGACGAACAAGAAGGGAAAGAAGCTGACTCAAAAACAAAAATGTCAGCACTGAGGAAACGTATATGTTATCGGTCCAATGATGTGTAATATAT
>NC_041389.1:631505008-631505506 GCF_002162155.2 Triticum dicoccoides
GGGTCCAATGATGTGTAATATATATGTTCCTATTTTGCATAAATATTTAACCATCAAATGATGCAATATATATCGCCCTCCCTTCGTTCACTTCCCTCGGGAAATAAAAGTGGGATAAAATAAAGGAAAAGAAAAAGGAAAACTGGCAGTAGCGACGGTAGTAGCAGTGTGTTTTGCATAAACCGCTGCAGCTACTGAATTTAGTAGTAGCGCATTTTGCCTAAACCGCTACGGCTACTGATGTTAGTTGCAACGCGTTTTGACATAATGCGCTACTGCTACGTCCACTTAACCCAAAATTCTCACTCGCCCTACTTCATCCCGCCTTTTCCCCCCAAATCCCCACTCTCTCTCCCCCGTCGCACCGCCGCACCCGACCCGGCCCCGGCGCTCGCCCCCGACTCCACCGGCGCCGGCGCTAGCCCCCGACCCCGGCGCTCGCCCCCGACCCGGCCGGCCCTCACCCCCGACTCCGGTGCCAGCGCTCGGCCCCGACCC
>NC_041389.1:631505952-631603760 GCF_002162155.2 Triticum dicoccoides
CCGACCCCGACGCGCTCACCCCCGACACGTCGGCCCTCGCCTCCCTCCTCTCCCCTGCCGGCCGTCGTCGGGCCTGCCTCCTCGCCCCTGCACCCTCTGTAAACCCCCCCTCTCTCTCTGCTAGGGTTCTTCGGTTATGTTAATTAGGTTATCTATTTAGTTATGAATTGAGCTAGGTTTCAAAATTAGCTGAATTTATATGCAAATTTGAACTGGACATGTGATATGTGCATATGTCATGTTTTGGACATGTCATGTTTGGAAAATGATCCGAGTGGCCTATGTTACGCCGGAATGTTGATTCATTTCCGTTCCGGTGAATTTCAGGCGCTCGATATGTCCATTTTTTAGCAAAGGTCATGCCGAAATTTCTCGTGAATAAAGGCATGATTTGTGCTACATAGTTGGCATATCGAGTGCTCGCACATAGATTTCCTTTTATGTCATTTCTCATTTATTCATACTTTTAGAAATAAATGAGGACACTTAATCATAGGAAACATGTCGAACAACGAAGAAACTGGGCCTTCTGACCAAGATGCAGACGAGATGGATTATGAGGGTGAACAAGAGTACCTCAACTATTTGACTGCTAAGCAAGGTTTGCAGGTCGGCCTCGATGATGGTACTGACGCCGACATCGACACCGACGGCGCCGGCACCGATGGCGGCACCGAGACCGGTGGGGAAGGTACCGGCGGGGAAGGTACCGGCGGGGAAGGTACCGGCCCCGATGCTGCTACCGAAAAGAGGAAGCATAAGAAGCAGAGGATACAAAAACCTAACAAACTAGGGATTGGACGACTTGTGATCACAAAGATGGCACCTGGCAAGTTTGAGACGTTAGAGCTGGAAGAACCTTGCAAGTGCTATGGGAACCAAGTAGGATGCATCCTACGGGAATGCACGAGCATCAGCGACGATGACTTAAGGAGTAAAGAACATTTGACGCAGTTGCTCCTAACGAAGTTGCACAAGAGATTCAAGTTCCCCGACCGGGATGATAACATAGAACAACCGTGGGATGATCCGAAGATGAGAAAGATTAACAATCACGCCATGGGCATGTTCAGCAATGATTTGGCCTCCTAGAAAGGGAGGGTGAAACGAGCTATTGAGGCTGATGAACCCCTGTCCAAGATTCTGGAGGAAAATCCGACACTTACGGAAGAGGAGTTCAAAAAGTTCAAGGACACTTGCGCTACCGAGGCAGCCAAGGCTAAGGCTGCGAAATTCAAAAGCCTTCAGCAAAGGAACACGGGGAAAGGCCCATATGGGATAAGGAGGACGCGGAACGTGAAGCCGCGGGTCTCCCAGACCCCTTCGCGAAGTTCACCAACCCCTTGGAGCATGACTTCATCAGGGCCTGCTACAAGTGGGACAAGGAGAAAAATGTTTTTTACACGGACAAGATCACGAGGAAATTGATTGGACTACTGGAGAAGCAACACCGGCTTGCAGCCGAAAGCCCTACTTCTCCGATGAGGCCCAAGTGGGACACCCCTCTCAACCGGGCCTTGAACGAACTTAAGGGACTCCCTTTGGACCAGCGGCCGCAATATGGTCGTGTGCACGGTGCTGGAGACGGCGCCACGTGGAAGGTGTTTTACAGCGACGGCCCAGAGGCCAAGAAGCAGAAAAATAAGTTTAGTCAGGCGGACATCGACGCAAAGGTGAAGCTTGCGGTCGAGAAAAAAGTAGCTGAGGACGCGAAAAAAGCAGCCGAGGACAAATATGAGTTGCTACAGCAGGCAGTCAATGCAGCTGTAACTGCCTGCAAAAATGATTTCGCTACTAACTTGGTTCCAGTTATCATCAACTGGGCGAAGGAAAATCCAGACAAGACGGTAGATGATTTCCCGATGCCCAGTTTTGTCGCGAGCAACTCCATGAACAACAACACCATCGCACCATCACTTGCTCAAGCAACCGGGCCTCCTCTCGCAGCCGCTCCCGCTCATAGCAGCCCATCCTCAGTCTCAGGCGCTCTAGGTGGGCCTTCGTCTTTGGCTGAGCTCGACGCCGCCGTCACGGTAATTACATATCGCACCAACATATATATATATAGATAATATTCCATTTTTCTTGCCTTTCGGTTGTTTTACGCCACAGACATATGTGTTTGCAGGCGAAAGAAACCCCATGCACCATACTCTACTTGATCAAAGGCCATAAGGTGGACGTGGGAAAGGGGATGATAATGGACCCCTCTCAACGCACGTTCCACAACCAGCCGATCCCCGCTGGGCACTTCAGGGTTAGCTTGACCAGTGTGAAATCGGGGCACGAGGATTTGCCTCCTCCAGTACAGCATGTGGGAGCGGACGACGAGACCCCGCCGCGGATTGGAAGCTGCAAGAATTGGGTGCTGCTATGGCCGAAGAATCTTATTTGTCTGGAGCCGGCTGAGAGCACACCAATAACTACCACATATCAACAAGCATGTGCGGAGACCACCACCCCTCCTATGCAATTACCAGCTCCTGTAGTGCCGGGTGAGAGCGGCGGACGACATGATGAAGGGGGTGCACTAGTACTGGCTGATGTAAGTTCTCCTATAGAACAGAGAATGGATGATGAGACGGAGGTCGACCCTATGGAATACCTCAATACAAACGCATATGACTGTGACATAGATATGATGAGTCAACCATATGACGAATTGGGCTATCAGCTTGCTAATGAGGATATGGATGATATGCACGGGCAGGGTCGTACCATGGATTGAAAAAAGTCTTTCTTCATGAAATCCTCACAGGACACGCCTAAAGATGTCGCCTCAACACAGGCTCAACTAGCCGGGCGCGAGGGTCATACAGTACTCAGCCCGGGAACACTGGGGCAAAGGTTAAGGAAGGGTCTAGAAGGTGTGCCCAAGAAAAAGGAGAGGAAGAGATCGGGGAAGGTAACTGCCTTCAAACAAGCCAGAGCACATAGCAGCCAGGCGATGCATTCTGAAGAGCGTGTACCTATGAAAGGTGCGGTCATGTTCCATCTCACGGGCGAGCCGATGCTACCGTCGAAACCGCTGGAGGCACTATCAGGGGATCTCAGGAGACTGCACGACCATGTGTTGTCGACTGAGAAAAGCCTACTAGCCTCAAGGGATCCAGGATATCCGACATAAGCGGCTCGTGTGCCTGAGGGGAAATGCTACATTGGCACACGGCCCGCGGAGGTGTTCTTCCTGCGGTTTGACCATATCTTTGAGATGTTTCTAACAAGGCGGCTTGATTTTACTATCGTCTGCCTTTTTGCGCTACATATGAGCTCCGTCATGAAGAGTGAAGAAGTCTCACAAATCTATGTGGCGGATCCGTACTACATGCACGAGTCTTTCTTGAGTCTCGGCGACTTTGAGCGTGAAACTGCTAGGGAGTACCTCCAAAACTTCATGGTACAGAATAAGGACCGGGAAATTGTCCTCGTGCCTTATCATCCAAAGTAAGTCAGTTCCGGACAACCCTTTCGTACATTTCAATCATTCCTTCTCTCTCATATGGGGAATAATTTGAGGTGTCTTTTCCCCGCAGCAACGGGCGTGCCGTCCTTATCGTTCTTTACCCGCAAGTCTCCCACGCCGTGTATTTTGACCCTTCCAGAGACTACGAGAAAAAGGACTACACCCACATAATGAATATTCTAGATGATGCTCTCCAAGGCTTCAGCTTTAGAGGTGGCCACGTGCAGATCAGGAAACAAAGGAACAAGAAGATGGGTTTCACGCATAAAACTAACTTCTCCTGCATCCATGTCCCAAAACCAAGCAAGAAGGATGGATTCTACATCGTCCATCTCATGATTCAGTTCAACACGGATCACCAAAAGCTTCGCATTAACAGCAGAAATGATGATCATACCCACAAGTGGCTAGAATCTCATGGAGAAGCGAATTATAAACTTAGAGATGACTTTTTCGCATCCAAAGCGACATTGCGACGATCATCATGAAAGAAGTCGTCGATGAGAAGGGGATGTTCCACAGCGGCCCTATATCGCGAGCTGACGTCCGAACTCGCATAGCCATGCAACGTCTAGACCTCACGCCGTTCAAGAAGCTAGGGTTCGTCCTCGATGATATGGAAGGATGGAACTTCTAGTGATTTATGATGCCGATGATGATGATATGTGTCCGTTGAACTTGTATACTTTTTGTAGCGATGAAACTTTGTGATGTCCACGGTCCCTGCCGAACTTGCGTAACGCTACTTTGTTAGTTTGCGTACGATGACCTGCGTACCTCTAGTTAATTAATTTGCATACTGTATATGTTGCATCTAGTTGCTAACCCTTTCTTTTTCGGTATTGCTCTAGTATATTTTGTTGCATATATATGATTCTACATCCTCTTCATTAACATGCATCTCTAACAGGTACCTAGTTTCTTGATGGCGAGATGGAAATGCTATGTCGTGTACAAAGGGAAGGTTCCGGGGGTGTACAACGAGTGGCATGAGTGTCAGGCGCAAGTGAATGGGTTCACGGGTGCCAGCCATAAAGGCTTCAAAAGCAGACAAGAAGGAGAAGCTAGTTACTTGAGGTTCACGCTAGCGCGAGAGAGGACTCGCAACCGCCACCTCATGTACTGCATAGTTCCGCACTCACTCATAGTGATAGCACTACTTCTGTATACCTTTGTTTAGATGGATGACGTTGTTGTAGTTGCAAGTATTTGAGACTTGCATGTATCGCTATTTTTGAGATGATGACAAGATATCACTTTGTGTTGGATGATGATTATGATGAGACTATTTGTATGTACATGCTATGATTACATTTGTGGTCTCGTAGGCATTTGTATGTGTATCATGATGACATTTCTATGTGCTAAAGATTCTTCTACAAAGCCTGTTCAAATACAAAACAAATATGCCAAAAAAAACTACTTAGATTAGAAGTAGCGAGTGTATAAAAGTTAGCAGCAGCGCCCCAATGGCAGTAGCGCGTCCAGGCAAAGCGCGCTAGCACTACTAGCAGTAGCGAGCTTCCTCTAACCGCGCTGCTGCTACACTTGTGTAGCAGTAGCGCCGGTGTGCACGCGCTACTGCTATGCGTTAGCTGTAGCGCCTTATTAGTAGCGCCTGTCCCCGCGCTACTGATACATCTAAAACCCGCGGCTAGCCTTTTCCCTAGTAGTGGTGATGATGTTGTGTGGAAAGCCAAAGTGGAAGATGATATTTTTGATAAATTGAACTACCGTAGCCGCGTCACACTTGCTTATGGGCTCCGCTTCAACCCATTTAGTGAACTTGTCAACCACCACCAACAGGTGGGTCTTCTTATCCTTGGATCGCTTAAATGGTCTCACCATATCAAGCCCCCAAGTAGCAAACGGTTAAGTGATGGCAATCATTCGTAGCTCTTGAGCCGGAACATGAGCTCGGCGTGAAAATTTCTGACAAGCATCACACCGCTTTACCAGATCCTCCGCATCAGCATGAGCTGTCAACCAATAAAATCCATGACGAAAAGCTTTAGCCACCAGGGACTTTGAACCGGCATGGTGACCACAATCCCTTCATGGATCTCATGTAGAATCTCTTGTCCTTCTTCAAGAGAAGCACACCGCTGGAATACGCCTGAAATACTCTGTGGTGTAACTCGCCATTGTGAATAACCATGGACTTTGATCTCCGGATTATCTATCTAGCTAGAACTTCATCATCTGGTAATTCGCCCCGGTTCATATATGCCAAATATGGAACCGTCCAATCCGGAAATATATGTAAAGCAGCTACCAATTGGGCCTCCGGATTAGGAACAGCTAAATCCTCCTCTGTAGGAAACTTAACAGACGGGTTATGCAAGATATCTAAAAAGGTATTGGGTGGTATCGGTTTACGCTGAGACCCCAGTTGGCTTAAAGCATCTGCTGCTTCGTTTTTGCGCCGATCAATATGCTCAACCTGATAACCTTTGAAGTGACCAGCCACAACGTCCACCTCTCGTCTGTAAGCCGCCATGAGGGGAGCTTTAGAATCCCAAGTACCAGAAACTTGCTGAGCCACCAGATCAGAATCCCCAAAGCATCGACCCCGGCTTAAGTTCATTTCCTTTGCCACATGGAGACCGTGGAGTAGGGCCTCATATTCAGCTACATTGTTAGTACAAGGAAACATTAAGCAAAGAACATAGCGAATTTTATCACCTCGAGGGGAAGTAAGGACAACTCTAGCCCCCGAACCCTCCAATTGACTGTATCCATCAAAGTGAATAGTCCAGTATGTGTTATCCGGTTTGTCCTTTGGTGCCTGTAACTCGGTCCAATCATTGATGAAGTCAACAAGCGCCTGAGATTTGATGGTTGTCCAAGGCATATACTTCAATACATGTGGACCAAGCTCAATTGCCCACTTTGCAACCCAGCCAGTTGCCTCCCTGTTCTGAATTATATCGCCCAAGGGATCAGAACTGACCACTATGATGGGATGGCCTAGAAAGTACTGTTTGAGCTTCCGACTCGCCATAAAAACCCCATATACCAGCTTCTGCCAATGCGGATATCGTTGCTTTGACTCGATAAGCACTTCACTGATATAGTAAACCGGTCGTTGAATCGGATATTCCTTCCCAGCCTCCTTGCGCTCAACCACAATTGCCACACTGACAGCACGAGCATTAGCAGCCACGTATATTAATAAGGGCTCCTTGTCAACCGGAGCAGCAAGGACCAGCAGTTCAGCCAACTACCACTTCAAGTCCTCAAATGTTGCATCAGCTGCATCACTCCAGACAAAAGTGTCTGTTTTCTTCAACATCTGATATAGAGGAATCGCCTTCTCTCCCAAGCGGCTAATAAACCGGCTTAGGGCTGCAATTTGACCCGCCAGGCACCGAACATCATTAATACATGCCGGTTTAGCCAAAGATGTAATCGCCTTGATCTTTTCCGGATTAGCTTCAATACCTCTATTGGACACCAGAAAGCCTAAAAGCTTGCCTGCAGGTACACTAAAAACACACTTGTCCGGATTAAGCATCATCTTATAAACCCGAAGATTGTCAAAGGTTTCCTTGAGATCATCTATCAATGTCTCCTTTTTCCTGGATTTTACTACAATGTCATCCACATATGCATGAACATTGCGCCCAATCTGAGTGTGAAGACAATTCTGCACACAACGCTGATAAGTGGCCTGGGCACTCTTGAGCCCAAAGGGCATAGAAACATAGCAGAAGGCTCCAAAGGGAGTGATGAAAGCTGTCTTCTCCTAGTCTTTAACTGCCATTTTGATCTGATGATAACCTGAATAAGCATCCAAGAAACTCAAACGCTCACAACCCGGTCGCATCAATAATCTGATCAATACATGGGAGAGCAAAAGGATCTACCGGACAAGCCTTGTTCAAATCTGTGTAGTCCACACACATGCGCCAAGTGCCGTTTTTCTTAAGGACGAGCACTGGATTAGCCAACCACTCAGGGTGAAATACTTCGATGATAAACCCAGCACCCAACAGCCGGGCTACCTCCTCACCAATGGCCTTGCGTCTTTCCTCGTTAAAGCGGCGAAGAAACTGCTTGACCGGTTTAAACTTGGGATTGATATTGAGAGTGTGCTCAACGAGTTCCCTTGGTACACCTGGCATGTCAGAAGGCTTCCATGCAAAAATGTCCAGGTTCTCACGGATGAACTCGATGAGCGCGCTTTCCTATTTTGGATCCAGATTGGTGCTGATGCTAAACTGTTTGGATGAATCACCAGGAACGAAATCAACAAGTTTAGTCTCATCAGCCGGTTTGAACTTCAGGGTCGGGTCATGCTCAGTGGTGGGCTTCTTCAGAGGGGTCATGTCTGCCGGATCAACATTGTCCTTATAGAATTTCAACTCCTCTGTAGCACAAACCGATTCAGCATAGGCCGCATCACCCTCCTCGCAATCCAAAGCGATCTTACGACTTCCGTGGACTGTGATGGTCCCCTTATGACCCGACATTTTGAGCTGCAAATAAATATAGCAGGGCCTCGCCATGAACTTCGCATAAGCCGACCGTCCAAACAGTGCGTGATATGGACTCTGGATTTTCACCACTTCGAAGGTCAATGTTTCAGACCTGGAGTCATGTTCATCACCAAACACAACCTCCAAAGCTATCTTGCCAACAGGATATGCCGACTTACCCGATACTACACCATGAAACACAGTGTTTGATGGTTTAAGACTCTTGTCTGTTAACCCCATGCGAAGGAAGGTTTCATAATACAGGATGTTGATACTACTCCCTCCATCCATCAGCACCTTAGTAAATTTATAACCTCCCACCTGGGGTGCCACCACTAAAGCCAGATGACCCGGATTATCAACCCGGGGTGGATGATCCTCTCTGCTCCACAGAATGGGCTGCTCGGACCACCGCAAGTAATGTGGCACTGCCGGTTCAACATCATTAACTGCCCTCTTTATGAAGCTTCTGATCGCACTTGCACAAACTAGTAGTGAACACATGATACTGCCCGCCATTCAACTCCATTGGGTGACTCTGAAAACCTGATTGTTGCTGATTCCCCTGATTATTCTATTGGTTATTGCCACCTTGGTTGTTCTGGTTGTCCTGATTATTCTGAAATCTAGAGTTTGAACTACCACCACCATGAAAACCTGGACCTGAACCGCCCGACGGACCCTGATCATATCGGAAGAGATCAGAGTTTTTGAACTCCTTCATAATGAAACAATCTTTCCAAAGATGTGTTGCCGGAACCTCCTTGGTCCCGTGCTTTGGGCAGGGCTGGTTTAACAGACGCTCCAGATTCATATCGCCACCACGCTGGGGCGGTTTACCTTTACGACGCTGCATATTGGTGTTGGCCACAAAAACTGAGTTATCTGCTTTGCGCTTACCATTACTCCCATGGCTCCCTTTGTTGTGCTGCTGTCCCTTTGCACCGCCGTTCTTCTTGCCCTTCTCTGGTTTCTCCTCATCAGAATCGGGATCCTTGGTATTATCAGAATCGGCATATTTATCCAAGGCTGCCATAAGTGTTCCCATGTCATTGCAGTGGCGCTTGAGCCGTCACAACTTCATCTTTAATGACTTAAACCAGCAATTACGCTCCGTGTTATGATTGCTTGGCCAGCATTAATCCGGTCCGACGAATGCAAAACTTCTGAAACCCGGCGCACCCAATTACTTGTTGACTCGTTCTCTCCTTGAACACAGGCATCCAGATCCATAATGGACATAGGTTGTTTGCATGTATCCTTGAAATTTGATATAAACCGGGCCTTCAATTGGTCCCATGACTCGATGGAGTTGGCGGGCAGGTTTTTCAACCAAGTGCGGGCTGTCCCTTCCAACATCATGGTAAAGTATTTTGCACACGCCGCTTCATCGACATCTAGCATCTCCATCGCCATCTCATAGCTTCCCACCCACGCCTCGGGAGGCTGATCAGCGGTGTAATTAGGTACCTTGCGCAGACCCTTAAAATCCTTAGGCAGTCGCACATTACGGAGAGCCGGAATAAGACACGGTACTCCCCAGGAGTTGAAGGCAAGTCCGGTGGCTCGGTGTACCGACGCTGCTGGCTGAACCGGGGTGGGTTGATGATGACCCGCATATTGTGCTGCTAAAGCGGCCTCCCTTCATGCTCTGCCATTATCCACCACATCCTGAGCATTTGCCTCACCGCGTGCCGGATTGGGCCCTTGACGGGCGTTACGGCGCCACGCATTGCTTGACACCTCCGACTCATCTATGTGCCTGCTATAGCTTTTGCTCGGACGGGGGGTCGAGTGAATCCTATCTCGGATGTAAGAATAAGCCTGCTGCTGCACAACAGCGGTTTGAAGAAGATCCCTGGCCCGCCGCGTCTCAACCGCCGCCAGTGAATCGCCCTCCATTAGAATAGCTGCCAGGCGAGACGCTGCCGCAATCATGTTATCCAAAGGGCTAGAAAAATTACCTGGTGGTGTTGATACATATTGCGGCGGGTTATCCGTTCCTCGAGGTGGGTCTGTTACCCATGGCTGATGCGGAGATGCCCCAGGTGCCGCGGTCCGGTTTACTGCTACCGAATTACTTGGCCCAGCCCCCGGTGTATGGAAAAGGTTCAGTCCTTCGTAAACCGGCGGCAGACAAGACCTGTACTTCCTTCGCAACACTTCATTTGACATGTTCTGATCCAACATAAGCCGGTAATTCTGCGCCTGGATCTGCTATGACCGAGCATCTAAAGCGGCCCGCTCTTCAGCCATCCTGGTCTCCTCAGCCGCCAAGTCCGCCTTGGCCTGAGTTATCTGATTCTTTAGTTTTGTCACATCCGCATTATGCTGATCTTGTGTCTCCGGGGTGCTGTCGTGGTCAACAATGTTGTCAAAGTGTCTAGCAAACCGGCAAGAACTTGAGCCGGCCGGCGCTCAGGGCCTCCAGCCGCGGCTGCTGATCTGGACATCATTGCTGCTGTGGATAAAGGCTGCAAGGTGGGTTGTGTTCCGGCCATGAAAACTGCAACCCGATTCGGCGGTTCAGAGGGGTCCGGAATACTATTGCCATCGGAATAGCCCCCAATCCAGCCGTCCTACAATTGGTACAGCGACTTGGTTTCACTAGTGGATGACTCGCCATCTGAGTAGAGGGCCGTCTCACCATCGGACACCGGTTCATATCCCGCACCATGGATGAATCGTACGAACACATGCTTCATGGCAGGCTGAACCCGGGCAGGACTCACACGCTGAGCCGTTTCGAAGAGGTCGGTCGAGGTGTCTGGCTCAGGGCCCGGTTCACCGATTTTGCCAATGAAAACGTGAATTCTGCCAAAGGGGACCCGGTACCCATACTCGATTGAGCCAGCCTCGGGGCCCCATCCTGCATCGTCGATGTAGAGCTTGTTGCGACGACTCTTGGTCATCCGGCCAACTGCGTACCCCTTGAGTCCTTCAAAGCTGCCCTTTAAGAACTCAAAACCATCGTGCGATAGCCCCATGGTGGGCGCCAACTGTCGTGGAAATATCACGTCAGATGTCCTCGTGAAAGGACTTACTCGTGGAGCCATTGCGACGGGTTAGCTTGAAGGGGTTAAACCGGACCGAGGACACAAGAGTTTTATACTAGTTCGGCCCCTTACGATGAAGGTAAAACCCTACGTCTAGTTGTGTCGGAGTAATGGGCCACGGGTAGGCTAACCCGAGCCCCAGAACCTTTCAATACATCGGGGCAGGCATCGCCCCTCAAGCCGAGTCCCAAACGCGACTCCAAGATAAGCCGAGTCACAAACGCGACTCCAAGATAAGGCGAGTCCCAGACGCGACGCCAAGATAAAGCGAGTCCCAGACGCGACTCCAAGATAAGCCGAGTCCCAGACGCGACTCCAAGATAAGCCGAGTCCCAGACACGGCTCCAAGAATAGCCGACTATAGAGAGTCACCCCGCGACTCCACCCGCAACCTACCTTCGCCATGATAGGCGAGCCGGAGTACGGACACAACATGGCCGTCACGCCCTGCCTACGAGGAGATGGCATGGCTACAGTGAGTCGTATCGCTGAAGATCGCCAGAGTGGCGTGGCACTATTGCCATGCCTACCCTGACCTCGGCCACAGTGGGCAGCGCACTGTGGCCACGACGACCTACCTGTACAACTCGAAGACAGCGGGACCCTCCTATCGGCGAGAGCACAGAAGATGACGGATACGCCCCGAAGACGGACCCGTGGGAGTCGGCTCCCCCAGAGTCGGCCGACCCCTCCCACGGGACCTACACGCCATTAACCAGACAAGACGGGGAATGGCGACAGTGATCGTATGATAGACGGCGGCACTGTTGCCACGACCCCATGACCAAGCCTGCGTCATTAGAAGCACGACTAAAGTACCGAACCCGTCGGCGGGGCCCACCAGTCGGCGGGCCCCAGCAGTCGGCGGGGGAGACGGCGGCCTGAGAGACATACGGCTGGGCCCCGCGCCCAGCCGGATTACCATTGTACCCCCGGGGGGTAGGCCTATATAAACCCCCCGGGACACCCATGCAAAGGGTTGGAATCCATTAGCATTAGACCAGATCATATAGGAAGAAGAGAGCTAGCCTTGCCTTCTCCAACCTCCAGAATACAGCTCTAGGAGCAACTTTGTAGTCACTTCTCCTTAGTGATCATGCGGAGACCCCGCAGAGCAGCAGTAGGGGTGTTATCTCCCCGGAGAGCCCCGAAGCTGGGTAAGATCCACCGGCGTGCATGTCTTCGCCTCATCCCGTTTCCTGGCACCGGCGACGTTCTACTCGCTCCCACCATGATAAGCCATTCTTTGACATATGTCGCATCCAACCCCCGACATTTGGCGCCCACCATGGGGCGAGGTGCACCGTCGTCCGGAGACCTGCTCTGGACGGGAACCCTTTTCCTCCCCAGCGAGCGTAGCCAGCCCGGCACGCCCGATGGCGCTTGCCCCGACGCACTGCAAGGCATCCACGACGCCTGCGCAGCGAGCTGCCTCGCCGATATTCTTGGCGAGGTTTGCATCTCTGACAAGCCTGCATCTGACGCAGGCACGGGCGGCCCCGAAAGCCTCCTCATGGGCCTCCTCGGCCATCTCCATGTCGCCGGTGAGCCTGCCGTGGACTTGGAGTCCATCGGCTCCACCGACCCGATGCTAGTCGACTGCGATAGTGTGTCGCTCGACACATTCCCCACCAATGTGGTGGTTTACGACGAGCCGCTTCCTCGCGAGGAGGGCGGCGGAAGCGCCGTCATGGAGGTGCTCGTTATCAGTCATGGCGAGCACTCCGGTGAGGGAGCTCATGACCCGCTCGACGCGGCTCTGCGAGACCTGACTGCGCCCATTCTGGAGGATGCTGATGCCGAGACGCTGGAGGCACGCCGCCTTCAGCTCATCGAAGGCGCGAAGAAGCTGGCAAGCATGAGACGCTTGTCAGAAGCCTACCAGCGCGAGATGGATCGCGCTGTGGGTGGCTCGCCGGCCCCGACTGGGCCTAGCCGCCTAGGCGTGGTTCGACAACGCGGCGCGGCCATCGCCAACCTGTTCGGGGATGATCGCCCTGTATATGCCACGCCAGCGGAGAACATCCGCGCCGCCCAGGTGGCGGCGGACGAGCTAGACAACTTCGAAGGCGAAGAGCGCCGCCTGATGACGGAGCGAGTCCAGTGGCTCCTCAAAGTGGCCGCCGCGCAGAACGAAGCCGGATGCCGCACGGAGGCGCCGCAACGACAAAATGACGACTTGCCTCCCCGCCGAGAGCAAGGTGCGACGTCGCGGACACCGACTGGCGATGTCCGCGGAAGGAAAGAAAAGGATCCGGCTGTGAGCCACAGTCGGACTCGCATCACCATCGAGCGCGACCAAGACGGCCGCCCTAGAGCAATGGAACGGCAGGGCGACTACCTGCCTCCCCCTCCACAAGAGAAAGACGAGTCTCCCCGCCGCCTGTTGAACATCCGACTGTCGGCGACCGCCTTGGCCGTCGAGAGGGAGTCGGAGAGAACGACGCCCGCCACCGGATCGACCGACTTCACCGATCCTTGGCGCTGGAAGAAGAAGACGAGCTGGGCCCGCCCTGTTTTGGACCCCGCATCCGAGATGATCCTTTTCCCAAAGGGTTCATGCTCCCCCGAGACACGCCCAAGTACACCGGCTCCGTGAAGCCGGAAGATTGGCTAGTTGACTACTCCACGGCCGTCAACATAGCAAACGGCAACAAGCGCGTCGCCGTGAAGTACGTTCCACTCATGCTCCAGGGCACGGCCCGGACATCGTTGAACAGTTTGAAGCCCCGCAGCATCAACAGTTGGGTCGACTTCACCAAGGCCTTCATACGCAACTTCACGAGCACGTACAAGCGACCCCCCAAGCCGTGCTAGCTTTCCTTGTGCGTGCAAGGCCAAGATGAGTCGACTCGCGACTACCTCACACGCTGGGGCGAGCTCCGGAACTCCTGCGAGGGCATGCACGAGGTGTAGGCCATCGATTACTTCACCGCCGGGTGCAGAGAAGGCACCCTCCTCAAGCACAGGCTCCTCTGTGACGAGCCGGAAACCCTTGACGAGTTGCTGGTCATAGCAGACAAGTATGCCACGGCCGACTCCTCCATGAAGATAGAGATTCAAGTTAATGCGACTGGAAAAGTGGCCCCTCAGGCTCCCAGGACTCCGGCTGGAGATACCAGTCGGCGACAACAGCAGAATGATCACAAGCGCAAGGCCCCACAGCCGACTTCCGGCAGTCGGTAGGTTGCGACGGTCGAGGACCAGCAACCTGAGGGGCAGCCTCCGGCGAAGTGATCGAAAGGCGGGAAGTCCAATTGGTTGCGGGCCTTCTCTTACGAGCAAACTCTAGATGGTCCTTGCAAGTTCCACAGCGGCACGAAGCCGTCAAACCATACCACCCGGAAATGCCACTGGCTCACCAGAATCACCAAGGGAGACGGCCTCCTTCCTGCTCCGCCTGCTGGGCCGCCGCCTGCACAGCCGCCCCAACAGCCGGCTGCCAGGCCAGTTGGCGCCGTACAAGATGAGTACCCAGAAGAGCATGGAGCCTATGTAATGTTCACCAGTGTGGCTGATGATTGACGCAGCAAATGGTTGCAGCAGCAAGAAGTAAATGCAGTAGCATCAGATACTCCGGAGTTTATGCATTGGTCCGAGAAGCCTATCAGTTGGAGCAGAGCTGATCACCCAGAGGTGATGCCAAATCCGGGCTCCTACGCCTTGGTTTTAAGCGCCACCTTGGCCACTGATAGGCGGGCCGCCCACTTCTCGCGAGTGTTGATAGACGGAGGCATCAGCATCAACATCCTGTACAAGGATACCATGGAGAAATTAGGAATCAAGCAGAGACAGCTTCAAAGCAGCCGAACTGTTTTCCACGGCATTGTACCTGGCCTTTCTTGCTCCCCAATCGGCAAGAACCAGATAGTTGTCCTCTTCGGAGACAAAGATCATTTTCGCTGAGAGCCAGTTTGGTTCGAAGTGGTGGACCTTGAAAGCCCATATCAAGCATTGCTTGCCCGACCTGCTTTGGCCAAGTTCATGGCAGTCCCCCACTACGCCTACCTCAAGATAAAGATGCCAAGTTCAAAGGGGATTCTAACCATAGCCGGCGACTACAGGAAGTCGTCCGCCTGCTCGGCTGAGAGCAGTCGGCTGGCTGAGTCCCTGGTGATCGCAGCTGAGAGGCGGCTCCTTGATCGGGTTGTGGCAATGGCCGGCAAGCAGCCAGAGATGTCGCCCAACCCCAAGGATTCACAAGCTGAGGGCTCGTTCAAGCCAGCTAAAGAAACAAAGAGGATACCTTTGGACCCCGAGCACCCGGAGATGCACGCTGTCATAGGTGCAAACCTAGACAGCAAATAGGAATGCGAGCTCGTCGACTTCCTCCGTGAGAATCGAGACATCTTCGCATGGTCCCCCAAAGACATGCCAAGTGTACCGACGGAATTTGCCGAGCACAAGCTACATGTCCGATCTGATGTGAAACCCGTCAGGCAGCCCCTGCGCCGCCTGTCAGAAGAAAAGAGAAGAGTTGTTGGGGAAGAGATAGCTCGACTCCTAGCGGTCGGCTTCATTATGGAGGTGTTCTTCCCAGAGTGGTTGGCAAACCCGGTCCTAGTTTTGAAGAAGAACAAGCAATGGCAGATGTCTATCGACTACACGAGCCTCAACAAAGCTTGCCCAAAAGACCCATTTGCTTTGCCAAGGATTGATCGGGTGATAGACTCCACAGCCGGATGCGAGCTGTTTAGCTTCTTAGATGCCTATTCAGGATATCACCAGATCAAGCTGAACCCGGCAGATAGACTAAAGACTGCCTTCATCACGCCGTTTGGAGCCTTTTGCTACTTGACTACGACGTTCGGCTTGAGGAATGCCGGCGCCACCTTTCAGCGTTGCATGCAGAAGTGTCTCCTCAAGCAACTCGGCAGAAACGCCCACGTCTACGTAGACGATGTGGTGGTGAAGACGGAAAAGCGCGGAACACTGTTGGAGGATCTCCGGGAAACCTTTGAGAATCTGCGCCGATTTCAGATCAAGCTCAACCCTGAGAAGTGCGTCTTCGGAGTACCAGCAGGCCAACTCCTTGGCTTCCTGGTTTCCGAACGCGGCATAGAGTGCAACCCTGTAAAGATCAAAGCCATCGAGAGGATGGAAGTCCCCCGCCGACTACTGGACGTGCAGAAGTTCACTGGCTGCTTGGCGTCCATCAGCCGCTTCATCAGTCGGCTGGGCGAGAAGGCTCTCCCTTTGTACCAACTGATGAAGAAGACTACCTTTTTCCAGTGGAGTCACAAAGCGGACGAAGCATTTCTCCCATTGAAGAAGATGTTGACTACTCCCCCTGTGCTGGCGGCTCCGACACGCAAAGAGCCTATGCTCCTGTACATTGCCGCCACCAGCCGAGTAGTCAGCACAGTCATTGTAGTCGAGCACAAGGAGGAAGGCAAGGCGCTCCCTGTCTAGAGACCAGTATATTATCTGAGCGAGGTACTGTTGACCTCCAAGCAGAACTACCCCCACTACCAGAAGATGTGCTACGGCGTGCACTTTGCAGCCAAGAAATTGAAGCCTTACTTCCAAGAGCATCCAATCACTGTGGTCTGCACAGCTCCACTGGCCGAGATCATTGGAAGCCGAGATGCTTCGGGCCGAGTGGCCAAATGGGCCATAGATTTGGCTCCCTACACCATCTCCTACCAGCCCCACACCGCCATCAAGTCACAAGCACTGGCCGACTTCCTCGTCGATTGGGCTAAGACCCAGTACCTGCCGCTAGCGCCCGACTCCACCCATTGGCGGATGCATTTCGATGGCTCCAAGATGTGCACCGGCTTGGGAGCCGGCGTCGTCCTCACCTCCCCTAAGGGTGACAAGCTCAAGTACGCACTGCAGATCCACTTCGCCGCCTCCAACAATGTTGCCGAATACGAGGCGCTCATTCACGGGCTCCGGCTTGCCAAAGAGCTTGACATCCGCCAGATCCTATGCTATGGAGACTCCGATTTGGTGGTCTAGTAGTCGTTTGGCGACTGGGACGCCAAAGATGCAAACATGGCGAGCTACCGCTTCCTGGTGCAGCAACTCAGCGGATATTCTGAAGGGTGTGAATTCCTTCACGTGCCAAGAAATGACAACGACCAAGCAGACGCCCTGGCACGAGTCGGCTCCACCCGCCAAGCGATACCATCCGGCATCGCCCTTCAACGCCTCCTCAAGCCGTCTATAAAGCCTTCACCAGAATCAGACTCCGTCTTTGTGCGGGCTCCCCCCGAAGAAGTCGGATCCGACTCAAGAGCACCAGCAGACGGCACAAGAATTCTTACAGACGGCTCCAAGAATACCGCAGTCAAAGCCGGCCCGGGGACTTCAGAACCCGGCCCGGGGACTGAGGCGGTCAGCCCGAAGACTCCAGAGCTCGGCCCGGGGACTGCACCGATCCAGCAAGCGGCCGTGGACTCCAGCCCGCTGCCTCCCGCCCAGCCGCCCTTGTCCAAGTCGCAATAGTGGCAATTGAAGAAATAGCAGCACCCTCATGGGCCCAGCCCATCCTCAAATTCCTAGTAAACAGAGAGCTACCTGCTGATGAAATCTTGGCTTAGCAAGTGCAACGCCGAGCGGCAGCCTACACCACAGTCAACAAAGAGCTGGTCAGGCGCAGTGTCACTGGTGTCTACCAACGCCGCGTCAAGGCAAAACAAGGCAAAGCGATTCTCAGAGACATTCATGAAGGCGAGTGCAGCCACGATGCGGCCTCAAGAGCACTCGTCGCCAAAGCCTTCCGGCACGGTTTCTTCTGGCCGACTACCCTAGAAGAGGCCAAGGAACTAGTCCAAAAATGCAAAGGGTGCCAGGTGTTCTGTTCCAAGCCGCTTCAGCCGGCTTCCGCGCTCAAGACCATCCCCATCGCCTGGCCCTTCGCAGTTTGGGGCCTGGACATGGTGGGACCATTCAAAACGGCACGAGGCGGCCTAACTCATCTACTCGTCGTGGTGGACAAGTTGACCAAGTGGATAGAAGCAAAACCCATCAAGAAGTTGAATGGTCCAACTGCAGTGACTTTCATCGCCGACATCATGACTCGGTACGGCATACCACACAGCATCAGCACCGACAACGACACAAACTTTGCCAAAGGCTCCTTGGCCCGTTTCTGCACGACGCAGGGAATCCGACTGGACTTAGCGTCCGTTGCCCATCCGCAGTCAAATGGCTAGGTGGAGCGAGCAAACGACCTCATCCTGTCTGGCATCAAGCCTCGATTGGTCGAACCACTGGAGCATTCGGCCGGCTGTTGGCTTGAGGAGCTGCTAGCCGTCCTCTGGAGCCTGCGAATGACTCCAAACAAGTCAACCGGCTTCACACCTTTCTTCCTCGTCTACGGTGCTGAAGCCGTCATCCCAATGGACATAGAGTTCGACTCCCCGCGAGGCACCATGTATACCGAGGAGGAAGCAGAAGAAGCACGTCAAGAGGGCGTTGATCTGCTGGAAGAGGGCCGGCTGTTGGCACTCAGCCGGTCCGGCATCTACCAGTAGAGCCTGCACCGATACTACAACAGGAAGGTCAAGCCATGATCTTTCCAAGAGGGCCACCTTGTGCTCCGGCTGATCCAGCGGACAGCCGGCCAGCACAAACTGTCGGCACCTTGGGAAGGCCCCTTCATTATCAGCAAAGTGCTGGGCAACGACTCCTACAGTTGATGCAGTATGTACCATGGAATGCAAGAGAGACGACTCTGGCAAAGAGTCGGAACGACCATGGAATGCAAATCTCCTCTGAAGATTTTACAGTTGATGCAGTATGTACCATGCTACCCCTTTGTATTAAAGTACCGAGACTTCGGGCCCCCCGAGACGAGCTCGGGGCTGCCCCTTTTGATTATCTGTATGATAAAAATTATGCCTTCGAGTCATATGGCCGTCACACCCTGCCTACGAGGAGATGGCATGGCTACAGTGAGTCGTATCGCTAAATATCGCCAGCGTGGCGTGGCACTGTTGCCATGCTTACCCTGACCTCGGCCACAGTGGGCAGTGCACTATGGCCACGACGACCTACCTGTACGACTCGAAGACAGTGGGACCCGCCTATCAGCGAGAGTGTAGAAGACGACGGATACGCCCCGAAGACGGACCCGTGGGAGTCGGCTCCCCCAGAGTCGGCCGACCCCTCCCACGGGCCCCACACGCCATTAACCAGACAAGACGGGGAATGGCGACAGTGATCGTGTGATAGACAGCGGCACTGTTGCCACGACCCCATGACCAAGCCTGCGTCATTAGAAGCACGGCTACAGTACCGAACCCGTCGGCGGGGCCCACCAGTCGGCGGGCCCCAGCAGTCGGCGGGGGAGACGGCGGCCTGAGAGACAGACGACTGGGCCCCGCGCCCAGCCGGATTACCATTGTACCCCCGGGGGGTAGGCCTATATAAACCCCCCGGGACACCCATGCAAAGCATTAGACCAGATCATATAGGAAGGAGAGAGCTAGCCTTGCCTTCTCCTACCTCCAGAATACAGCTCTAGGAGCAACTTTGTAGTCACTTCGCCTTAGTGATCATGCGGAGACCCCGCAGAGTAGCAGTAGGGGTGTTATCTCCCCGGAGGGCCCCGAAGCTGGGTAAGATCCGCCGGCGTGCATGTCTTCGCCTCATCCCGTTTCCTGGCACCGGCGACGTTCTACTCGCTCCCACCATGATAAGCCATCCTTTGGCATATGTCACATCCAACCCCTGACAAGTTGTGATGGAATTATTGGGGTTTCGATTACTAGGGAGCGAACACACTATGCCTGGCTTTCGAGTTGTTGTTTCTTGTCCCTGAACAGCCGTCAGGTCATCCCTTTATATACACAGGTTGACGCCTGGCCAGTTTACGGATTCCATAAGCCGGCTCATATAAGTGTCCGGCTCGGTCTCCCCCTTTCCCTAACTTACAATACAAGTTACACAACTTATGGCGGTTGACAACTACGGGCCCTAATCCGCCTTTGGGATTTGGGCCTCTAAGCTTCATTAGTAAAGCGCCATCTTTGTCTTTATGGGCTTCAGTCCCATTGAGCATGAACCGGCCCCTCCTGGGCGGTTTATACTCAGTAGTTATATCCCCAACACCTCCCGATGAACAGGACCCCCGTTTCGACCGTAGCGCTCCAACACAAGTCCGTTTCGTCCGTTTTGCGGTACGCCGCACCCCTCCCGATCAATAGGACCTCTGTTTCGACCGTAGGAGGTCCGTTTCGTCCGTTTTCTGGTACGCCACACCCCTCCCAATCAACAGGACCCCTGTTTCAACCGTAGGAGGTCCGTTTCCTCCATTTTGCAGTACGCCAGACCCCCCCTGATGAACAGGATCCCGTTTCAACGTGGACGGTCGAACACAAGGTCGTTTCCTCCGTTCTGTAGTACGCTAGGCCTCGTTTCCATCGCCAGTTCCGTCCAAGCCCTGCCGATGAACACGACGACGCATTCCGTTCCGACCTAGCCGGTTGGCTCCCCATGAACACAACGAAGACGTTGTTTCTCCGTTCCGACCCAGCCATGTGCATGAGCCCTGGCCGTACGTATGCACAAGTAGGCGTTCGAGACCCCGCCCGTATGTACACATACGTGGTCGTATTTTCTTTCTTGCACCCTGGCCGTTGTACGTACGTGTACATGCCATGTGCGCGCCTCTACTACGACACGTGCGCGCCTGTACTATGACACGTGCGCGCCTCTACATCCACTAGTATGTACTCGCGACCAGAATGACAACGCTACGTACGCTTCGACCAGGTGGGTCCCGACTGTCAGGCGCTTCCTTGCATGCGAAGATGTAGCTGGTGGGTCCCAGCAGTCAGGGGGCGAATCGTTTTTTTCTTCAAACGTACTTCCTTGCGTAAGAAGATGTAGCTGGTTGGTCCCAGCAGTCAGGGGGGAATGTTTTTTCGCAAAATACGGTGGCCCGTCCGGTGGGTCCCTGTTGTCAGGTGGAGGAATAATTATTTTGCACGTAATAAGGAGGCACTTCCTTGCTGCGGCCGTGGACCCAGCTGTAAGCCTCTCCACGTACAGTCCACTTTGGATGCATGTCGGTTGTTGACCATGTTGACCAGGCCGCGCCAAGAGCACCAGGGTGGTGGACGATGGCGAGGCCTACGAAGCGAACAAACCGGAGGCAGGGAAGACTCGGCAGTTGTTTCCCACGCGGAGGGGAGAACGACTGTACGAGGGTTTACTGGTTCGTCTGCCCTCGCTGGAGAATAACAGCAGGTGTGGGTGATAGAGGGATGGCTAGCCCAGCTATGGGAGTACGGTGGGGCGGTGAGGCCTGCACGGCAGCACAACCGGCCAAGGGAGGAGGCAGTAGATAGTCCCGACGGCGCTTGTTTGAGCGGTTGGAGCAGGAACATCAGAGATTGAAGAAGCACGACGGCCGTTGGATGGACATCCAACAGTCACTGCTTGTGCGTCAACCTTTTTTTAGGAAAGCCTCAAATCTGTGGAAAACAACATACAACCCATCTGCCATTATTTCTATTAATTTACAGCCCATTTGCTAATTCTTAAGGGTTTTTTGGAGCCCATATTCTTTTTGTTAGCATTATAGCCCATATTGTGGCCACGGTTAAAAAATTATAAGAAATTTTGCATATTTCGCTGTGGTCCGAACTGTTTTTAATCCCGAAATTTCGAGTCACATTCAAACTGATTTTGAAAATAAATGTATATCAATATAAAATCCAACAAATTGTCCACACATAAAAATTAATGCAATTTAAAATCACGAAATGAAAAAAGAAATTTGAAACTAGTTGCTAGTTTGATGTGTTTTAAAAATGTACAACCCATTTCTCATTACTGATAGGCCATTTTCTCGGCCAGCCGAATGAAGCTCTCCTTGTCTTGAAAGATTTGCAGCCCAACAGGCCTGACAAAGCGACTTACTTGGCAAATCACAAAAAAACTGGGTTGTGGCCCTGGACCCAGCTGCGGCCGTTGAACCAGCTGTCAGCCTCTCCATGTACAGTACTCTTCCGATTGAAGTCGGTCGTTGACCACATTGACCACGCCGCGCCGAGAGCACCAAGGCGATGGACGACGGCGAGGCCTAGGAAGGGGAAGACGTGGAGCCGGGGAAGATGCGATAGTGGATGCCCACACGGAGAGGAGTACGAGGGTTCAATGGTTCAGCTGCGGCGTGAGGCTGCCGTCACCACAGAATAACAGGGGGTGTGGGTGAGTAGAGGGATGCCCTGGGCCAGCAATGGGAGTAGTAGGGGGCGGTGAGGCCTCCGCGGCATCACAGCCAGCCATGAGAGGCAGGAGCACATGGCACGACCGGTGCTGCTTTGGGCGGTTGGAGCAAGAAGATCAGAGGTTGAACAAGCACTATGGCCGTTGGATGGACATCGTACGGTCACTCGAGCTAGAATCATTCATATTGACTAAATTGACAAAGCCCTCCGTCCCCATCAACTTAGTAGGCCCACAAGTCAGCCACCCACTATGGTGGGTCCCATCTAGCAGGGGGTATTCATTTTTTTGTGCGTAATAAGGAGGCACTTCCTTGCGTGCGAAGATATAGCTAGTGGGTCCGACCTGTCAGCGGGGGGGGGGACATTTTTTTCATGAAATACATAAGCCCTTCCAACGTACAGTCCACGTACAATGCGTAATAAGGAGGAACTTTCCTTGCCTGCCACCATGGACCTCATGGGTCCTAGCTGTCATGCTCTTAACGTACAGTCCTCTTCCGATGACTCTTGTATGTTGACCACGCCGCGCCTAGCGCACCGAGGCGGTGGACGACGGCGAGGCCCCAGACTGGAATGACCCGGAGATGGGGAAGACATAGCAGTGGAGTCGCAGACGGAGAGGAGTGGCAAACTTGACTTGTTCGGGTGCGGGGTGGGCTTACACTCGGTAGAGAATAACAGGAGGTGCGGAGTGGAGGGATGGCCTGGCCGTCGGCGGGGTAGCGTTTCGCTGAGGAGCGCAAAACAACGCCGCTGGACGCCAAAGGCTAGAGCAGGCGGTCCCGATAGCGCTGGGGGAAGAAGACAAGAGATTGAAGAAGAATGCCGGCCGTTGGATGTAAATCCAATGCCTTCTTAGGCTACGACCTACTGGCCCACATGTCAACCAGTCCATTTGTTTTTTTAGTCCATGTGGTGGGCTGGGTGAAACAATGATGTAGCATCTATGCAGCCCATTTATATATGGTAGAATTTAAATCCCATTTTCATTTTTCTCTAAATCCGCGGACTTGTTGGGCTGGGTGAAAATATCATGTTGGGCTAGATGGAGAAATGTTATAAAAACATAAACAGATGATTGCACGTCTATTACTGCATTGGTGAGTAAAATCTTTGCAAGCTTATGTACGCAATCACTAGGAGTTAACTTGCCAAATTATATATAAACAATTATTATTATTATTTTGTAAGAACTTTCAAGTTATGAAATAAAATATGATTTAAATTTGATGAGTTAATAGTACGTGGGATATTATTATTTTGTAGGCTAGACGTGGGACAGTTGAGTTGGTTGTAGGGAAAAGTACTGGGAGAAAACTTAGTTTACATCGAAAAAGAAACTGGGAGAAAATTCAGGGACCTGCTGGGTCCACCTGAGGAGGGGAATATGTTGGGAGGAAGGAGATTCAAAGCACGGCGGCCGAGTGAACTAGTTTTTTTTAACGGACAAGTGAGCTAGTTACATACATAAGCAAATAGCCACTAAAAAGCAGTCAGGTTAATGGGTTCTTAAAGAAATATTTCAAATAAAACAGATAATTACGACACATAGGCAAATGCATGAAACACTCAGATGATAAAGGTGCTTATAAACAGATAAAGTACAACATCTAGACCTTCATGGCACGCTTGATCATGACGATGCGGCTGTCCGTGTACTCGTCGGTTACGGGAAGCAGACATGCCCTCATGTCCAAGATCTGCCTGTACATGTCGTAGCATGCGTATGTGTCCTTGGCCGCATAGGTTATGTAGGCTAGATTCAGATGTACATCCCACGTGTTTAGGTCCTTGGTATTGTTGTCTTCTTTCATGTTGGCGTATCAGGGGTCGATGGTCTCGGCGAGGTCAACCATGGAGTCCTTCTCCTGCCCGTTGCTCATGATCTTGTATTGCTTCTGGATGTCGACAAGCTTGTTGCACCAGATGGCTGAATCGTCGTGTTCTTCCTTCTCTCCACCGTAGTGAAGGTGAAGTCGGCACTGCCGATGAAACGGGCGAATGCTCCAGAACCTCTGATGGCCCTGCAGAAGTGGTAGATGAGAACCTCGTACCACACACATACCTGGGCGACGGCGATCCACCGGTCCAGACGAATGGATGGGCACAACGTCTAGTCCTACAACCTGTGCTTTCTCGTCCTGTAGGTACTGCTTGAACTCGGCGAGGTAGAGCTTCACCCAGTCCGGATCGTTGGTGTACATCACATTCAACTTGGTGCAGCCATAGGACTGAACAGCGAACTCAAAGGGGAACTCCTTGCTAAGTCCATATCCAACAGGCTCACCCCTCGGATCACCATTGGAGTCTCTTAAAGTGACGAGTGTGTAGGCTGCGACAGCAGTTCTTTTTTTAGCTCTTGGGGAACTGGATTCAACAGTAAACTAAGTGTGTACATGTGACAATAGTTACTACCCCTCCCTCATCCGCTGCACGCCCGACAGAAGATGCACCCTCGGCGCATTCAAACGCCTCCATTAAGAAACCTACTCCGGCCACACGTCAGTTCACGAGCGGGTCTGTATTGGTACTGTAATAACAGGAGTTAGTGGTCACTTTACTTAAATTTAATTAGCTTTAAAAATTTATACTTAAAACAACCAATGCATTGGCTCGTTCTATCAGTGCCACAGGATCAACATGCACGACAATTAGAATTATTATTCTTAGGACGCACACGATCAGCACATTTGTCGCACTTTCACAAAGATAATACTACCAAGTTTGAACTGTGTGTTATGGTTGTTGTCCTATGCATCATCATGTCGTGTTTCCCAGCTTGCAAGATTCAGAACGAACAAATAAGATCCAAATAATAAGTACAACAAAGTTGCCTACACATCTCATTGATTCCCAGCTTGCAAGATTCAGAACCAACAAATAAGATCCAAATAATACGTACAACAAAGATGCCTACACATCTCATTGATTCCCAGCTTGCAAGATTCAGAACCAACAAATAAGATTCAAATAATAAGTACAACAAAGATGCCTACACATCTCATTGATTCCCAGCTTGCAAGATTCATAACCAACCCATTAGAGCCTTTTGATAAAGCGAATATCGGGATTAAATCCATCTTGGCTAGCCATGTCGTACAATCGAAGAACTTGGCGAATACTCTTGACCGTCACAACATCTGTAGTTGAATATTCCTGTTTGCACAGCACAAACAAGAAGAGCATGATTTCACTTTAATAGTGGCCTCCTTGAACTCAACCTCTAGCTCCACTTGGATGAGGCCTTCCTGGAGTTTCATGATTCAATTCATGCGCCTGTTTCTGAGTTCACCTAAAATGAAGCAAAGATTGCATCATTCAGCTAGCAAGAAGTACTTGCTCTCGCGAGCTGGCAGGTTCTTCTTTAGTAGTTGCACTAAAATTGAGGAACACTAAGGTTGGCTTTCCAGCTCATGTAAGGTGCAACTATAATTTTCTTATCCTTTTGTGTAGTTCCACTAAAATAAAGTGCCATTTTGGTGATAGTGGCGGCTCATCTTGCAAAGGCTAATAGAATGTTGCACGAGATTACCAGCAGAACTTGACGAAGATTTTGGAAACTCCAATCACCATTTTGTGCAGTTCCACCAAAATTGAGAGATGTTGCCCACCTGACATTTTAGTTGAACTGCACAAGACACTCATTCCAAAAAATAGTGTTTTGTGCAGTTCACCAAAAGGTCACAATAGCAACAAGGTGAAATGGATATCCCTATCTGCACAAAAAGATAGAAAGTAAACAGTTGCTGGTCAATAAGAATATACGAAACATATACAAAATGAAAAGAAGCATCTTAATTATGTTCATGGCAATCACGCAAGGACAGTATAAATTTTAAAACGTCAGCAATGTTTCATGTTACCAGAAGCTTTACGATCAACAACGAGATTCCTCAAATATGGGATTACTTTAATGGTGGCATTTCTTGTTTACCAGACATAGTAAATCAACATCAGCTAAAGAGTTGGTTTAAGGGCATGGGACCGTGGGACACTAGGACACTCAGCAGCGTAAAGGAGCAACTTACTTATCATACTGGGGAAAACAACATGAGTGCCATTTGTAACACAGTTTAATTGCATCTTATCACTGGAGGCATTACATTAACAATAACACTGGTTAGACATGTTCCTAAGGTAACAGTGTGATCGCTTCATTTTACATGCACCCATACATTAACAACAACAAAAGGTGGTATAAGGACATGCGACAGTGGACGCATCAGCACAATGTACCTACAAGGAGGCATAAAGTGGTGATGCCGAGTTTGTTCATGCTAGGGCAGCAAACCTAATCCTGGAGACCTTGTACTATGTGAGGGCAGCAAATCTAATCATGGAGACCTTTTACCATGTGAGTGCAGCAAATCTAATCCTGGAGACCTTTTACTATGTGAGGGCAGCAAATCTAATCCCGAGACCTTTTACTATGTGAGGGCAGCAATTCTGATCCTGGAGACCTTTTACTATGTGAGGGCAGCAAATCTAATCCTGTACATACTATGTTGACTTGTCCACCAGCCGCCACTTTCTATCCTTTTTTCAACCAATAATAGATATGTTCCTTATCCAGTTTTTACTGTGTTTTCCCATTATTTCCCTTTTCAGCCAAGAGACAGGTTGGGTATCCGGTCTCTACTCCATTCACCATATTATTTCCTCTTTGAATCAAGTCCTAGATTCATGCTACAACTTTCCCCCCTTTCTTCATTCTTTGAACAAAGCCCTAGATTCGAATGCATGAAGTATCTTTGGAGGAGCTGATGGGAGTAGAAAAAGATGCACATGCAAACACGTGGGGAGCTGGGGCAGTAGAGCAAGGCCGCTTTCGAAGAACTTATACCTGAGGGTCGCCGGGATGTCGGCGGCGGTAGGTCGGATCTGCGGACAATACGGCAGGGAGGAAGAAGGGTCGGAGGACCTCCCGAGCCGGCGCTGTGTCGGAGAGAACGGCACGGGCAGAGGATCGGGCCCCTCCGACAGCTGTTGTTTTCCTCCCTCGGCGGCGATGATCGCGTGAACGATGCACCTTTTAGTCGTCTACACACACCGGCCGAAGGGATCCGGACGGATCTGTGACCAGTGGTGAGCAGAGAGAAAATGTCGCTACCGCTGTCTTGTTTATATCCAGAGAGGACGAGAGAATGGGAGAGAATGAAGATAGCAACCCTAGTAAAGCAAGCGCTCCGGCCCCTGCGTACATATATAGTGGAGTGATTATCTTTTTCTCTCCACAACAAGCATTTCAATTTGTGTACGTGGCATTAAAGAAAATAAACTCTCTACTATTTAAGGTGACTACTGTACGACTCCTACTTACTACTAGTAGTAGTGCTAGTATTGTTCACTTGTGCTCCCTGCCCCTCCATTCATTGAAAAACCCCATGAGTGAATAAACATACTGTAAGTATTTATATAGAACGAACAAGCTCGAACTATTTTTGCGTAGTTAAAAGTTGAGGGCGGGGCTTTTCCCGGGCAGTACACGCGGTAGTTTTCGGGTAGGCGGTTCGACAGAGAGGCGACGAGGGTGAGCGAGTGGCTGATTCTCAATCACAAGCAAGATGACCATGCGTTGCATGGAACATCAAGATGCATTTGTATGAGTAGTTCATCTTGTGGGAGAAAAGGATGAACGAGGGAAGGCCTCATTTGCAAATGTTGAGTGGGTGTGGGTATCTTTTTGCAAAATTTCCATTTTTCCTTCCTATCCGTCAGATATAAATCGGACGGCTTATATTGCAGGATGGAAGGAACACCATCATCACCAACTCTGTTTTTTATAAGAGTAGAGATACTACTGGAAAGTTCGGGCTGTGCGATTTGACGGCGCATTACTGCTGGAAAGACTTGCGATATGACCACTCACTATAGTCATGAATTACTGGCGCTCCGACCGGGGTGATGCCCCCCTTACGTTCCGCGCTCTAATCTGGTGCATCACACGTCGACCCAGATGCTGGCTCTCCCACATGTCTGAGTAGTAAGAAGGAGCAAAGAATGGTGCGGTATATACTAGTACTACTACTACTCAGGTCGGAGGAGTGTGAACCACGGCAGCCGAGTGAACCAGCAGTGCGAACCACGGCAGCCCAGTGAACCAGCAGTAGAAAACAATGTGGTGATATGGCCATAAAAAACAATGTGCTATGGTCCACACTGTAGCATGTACAGTAACACTCATCTTTGTTTGGATCCCTGCGTTAGAGCTAGCTTGGGTTGAAATAGCCTCAAATTATCGAAACACGAGGGTTAGTTCGAGATAGTTTGCTCTAACCCAGCTAAAAAAACTAGCCCGGTGGAGAGGTTCTAATTGGGTTAGTTATCCTCGGGCCCACTAAAAGAGAACTAAAAAACCTCCCCTGCCCGCACCGGATCGCTCCCCCCTCTCGCACGACTCCTCTTTGTTCCCCATAGGGCCACCCGCCCAAGCACCGCTTGCCCTCTCTCTCCTTCGGCCGCCCTCAATCTCCTTCCGTCCTCCGCCACCCTACTCTGGCCACCCTCTCCCTCCGGCCTTCTAAGGTCGCCCCGCTCCCCCTTCACCGGTCATTTTTCTCCTTCTGTCGTGCGCTGCGGCGGCGCATCTACCAGGGAAGTCGCGAGAGGGGTGAGTTTGTTCGTTCCTTCTCTGTCTCACAGCCATATCATTGATCTTGCTCGCTCTAGCGCTAATTGTGGTGCACGCATGGAATTGTTTGATGCTGCTTGAGGAGGTAATAAATCTTTCTAGAGGCCCAAAGATTCAGTTCACCTTTCTAGGTATTTGAGTTTCAGGCTTGCATTATTTCAAGAGGCCCAAAGATTCAGTTCACCTTTCTAGGTATTTCAGTTTCAGGCTTGTATTATTTCTAGAGGCCCAAAGATTAAGTTCCCAGTCGGCGGCAAGCGGCCCTGCTACCCATGCCGGTGTCGACCTCAACTCGCAAGGGCCGGCATTGGAGGGGTTCTGGGGGCTTGGGCTCTACAGAGCCTTCCTCCAGAGCGACGATGGCGAGCTCCTCTCCCTCGGTGCGTGAGGGGCTCCGGGCTCCCTCCCTATCGTGAATGACTTCCATGATGAGTTAGCTCATGCTTTGTTTCATGGAGTGTGTTTTTTGTGAAGCATGACTAACGACTTGTATGTTTAAGTGGGATATCTCATTTGTATGGACAAAGTAAAAATTATCATGTTTTGAATGCTTGATTTGTAAAGATGGTTCGTTTATGTCAATTGTGAGCGGGAGGAGGCCACAGAAGAGCCGTCCACACCAAATCCGGCAGCAAATAGGGTCCAAAGTAATCAAATGATTGAGAAAGAGCATTTATTGTCAATCTAACCCCGCCATCCATACACCTCTTTGGTTTAGAGTTAGTTCAGGGTTAGAATCTAACTCTAACCTCTCACTGAGTTAGACTTCTCCTCGTCTCGGTTCATCGCCATCATATTATCCCCATTCCTGTGTTTTCAGTATCATGCGAATCAAAGAGGCCCTTTTTTGACGCAAAAATCAAAGAGGCCCTTAGACAGGTTTAGGTCCGGTCATTTTTATAAACGTGATATGTCCAAAATTTAATGAACATGCTCCGGTTTCTACGAAAATAATCCGGTTTCATGTAGTAATTCATTCATTTATTTATTCTTCTACGGGGGGTTTGCATGTAATTCGTGAGGTATGAAATGTAAAGTACCCCGGCATATGCTCCAAGTCGTGCATGCACTACGACCCAGATGCTCTATGTCCCACATGTCGGTGAATGGGAGCACGTGGAAATAGCCTAGGAGTACATATAGGAGGATCGGGCTGGTTGTAATGGGTAGTGTATCATATACTAGTATCATGCATAGTATCATAGTGTATGATACTACTTCCGTAATGCGTAGTATCATAGGTTAGTACCTTAGGTTGCCTTCTTAATTGTCATGCATGACACAAAGTAGTACATCATTTATTATGATATGGTATCATAATATGATAGTACATCCTCTATTCCCTCATTTAATTATGTGCCACATCATCCGAAAATCTAGTTGGCATGCATGATACCGCTTATGATACTCCCATTACAACTAGCCTAAATGCGTGAAAAAATATGTACTGTTAAGCATAGCTGCGGTTCGAAAAGGAGACCTAAAGTGATGACAGCTATAGGTCACACGAACCCAACTAGTGGTACTACTAGACATACGACTAATTTTTCCCTCAAAAAAAAAGAGGCACGAGTGCTTAGTACTCCTATTCTATCAATACGAGTCCCATCTGACAACAGCGTCTGTGCTACAGCTAGCTCTCCTCCCTCGTTTCTCTTTTCTAATTCTAAACTCGGCCGACGCCCGGGGGGCGGGGTGGGTTTGCTCAACTGCGGCCCCACCTCACAGTGAAAACATTACGACTAGGATAAAAATGCCATATACTCCCTGTGTTCCTAAATATAAGCCTTTTTAGATACTATTTAAAATGGAATACAGCATACAGATGTATGTAGACATAGTTTAGAGTGTAGATTCACTCATTTTGCTCCATATGTAGTAGTCACTTGCTGGAATCTTTAGAAAGACTTATATTTGGGAACGGAGGGAGTACTATACTAATAAAACATTAAGGCCACGAGGCGATGCAGTGCTGGTTACAGGAGGCAAGAAGAAGAGATGCATCCGTCGACGATGTCCACCTCCTCGATTCAGGGCGCCGGCTGATCGACGTGCTTCTGAACAATGGCGTCCAAAGATTCCAGCCGCTGGAAGAAGGCCAGCGTCTTTCTGTCCTCGCTTGCCTTGTAGTGGCCTATGTAGACTATTTCCTCGTAGACGTGGATGTGCAGGTCGACGGTTTCTTGCATGGCGAGGCGCTGCGCGGCGAGTGTGGCCTCGAGGTGCACATTCTTCATCGCGACCTCCGGCACCTGCAGGGCCACCAGGGCTTGAAAGAGTTCGTCACGATGGAGGCCGATGAGGGTGGCAGGCAATGAGGAGCCTGGGCGCGCGGGCTGGAGCAGTACGGCAAGGTCGTCCGCGCTCTTCTTGACGGCGATGAACTTGTAGATGGAGTTGACCATAATGTCATCCATGCGAGAGGAGAAGCCGGCATCGGGGAGGGCTATGATGCTGGCAGTCGCCAGCACCATCTGGAAACGCTGCACGGTGCCGGGCCGCAGGCCGGCGCCTTGGATGATTTGGCACAGCCGACTGCCTCTCGCGTCCATCGCCTCCATAGGTGCTTGTGGCTTCTGGTCACTTGGTCTTGGATTGGAGTGAGCAGTGTTGCGCAGAGACTTGGTAATAGATGGATTGGAGTGGTGGGGCGCCTTTATATGAGAGTCTGAACTCTGTTGCATTCACATCGTGTTGGCTCTATTCTGTTTCTCCAATTAATTCCCTCTGCATGTAATTGAGGATGCATCATTGACCGTTCAACGTCTCGGGAACCGCTACGCTCTCCCTCCTTGGCATTCAAGCACCTATGGAGGCGACTGCCACTCGCGTCTATCGCGTGTCAGGAGACGTTCCCGTCGACGGCAGGTGCCTATGGTGACTTCGTAAATTTCAAGATGATAGTGTCGTGCGTGTGTGCGTTCATAGGGGTGAGTGTATGCGCGTGTATATGAGCGCTTGTGTCTGTACTGTGTCAAAAAAATGTAAATGCGTGTCAAAAAGAGACTAGTCAGTATACTCAATATTGTGCACCTCGGAGAAGAAAACAATAGAACTAGGTACTCCCTCCGTTCGGAATTACTTGTCTCGGAAATGGATGTATCTGGAACTAAAATAAGTCTAGATACATCCATTTTTGCGACAAGTAATTCCGAATGGAGGGAGTATTTATTTACGGTTCAGATTCACTCATTTTGCTCCATATGTACTCCCTCTCGTAGTCTAGTCACTTGTTGAAATCTCTAGAAGGGAAAATACTCCTTTCTGGTTTACAGGGCTATACTAGCAAGTAGTTGTATGTACTAGTACAATAGTGGGCTCACATAGCAATTTTGTCTCATGCAAGAGCCTGGCTATATGCGTGCTCCAATGTTCGCAACTGCCACGTTCGGGTTGCGCTTGGCTCTTAGCCTCTTCGAGAAGACGAACAATGATGTTACTACTACTGTTTCTACAGTGTCGAATCCACTGCTGCATGTCCGTCCACCGCAAGCGGGAGGGATAGCTTGTTGTAGAAGTACTATAAGCAAAAGCATGTCCTCGTCTGTGAGCAACCGCGCGCATGGGCGAGGGAGAAGGCATGTAGTAGTAAAATCAAGCTTCTCATCGTTGTACTAGTTAACGCGACACATCATAGCACTGGCCCCACATGCTTGCCTCTAAACTTGGCTGAAAGACCCGTAGTGTACAATATATTTGCTGCAACCTCTAACATTTACCCACCTCATAGTGAAAACCTTAAGACTGGAATAAAAATGCCATATACTCCCTGCGTTCCTAAATATAAGCCTTTTTAGATACTATTTCAAATGGAATACAGCATACAGATGTATGTAGACATAGTTTAGAGTGTAGATTCACTCATTTTGCTCCATATGTAGTAGACACTTGCTGGAATCTTTAGAAAGACTTATATTTGGGAACGGAGGGAGTACTATACTAATAAAACATTAAGGCCACGAGGTAATGCAGTGCTGGTTACAGGAGGCAAGAAGAAGAGATGCATCCATCGACGACGTCCACCTTCTCGACTCAGGGCGCATGTGCGAGGGAGAAGGCATGTAGTAGTAAAATCAAGCTTCTCCTCATTGTACGAGTTGACGCGACACATCATAGCACTGGACCCACATGCTTGCCTCTAAACTTGGTTGAAAGGCCCGCAGTGTATAATATATTTGCTGCAACCTCTAACATTTACCCACCACAATCACCAAGGTGATAGGTAGGGCCAGAAGACTATTTTAAATTTTTTGAAAAAAACTATGAGACGGCCACATAGCATGGAGCCGACCCCAACGATTTTAAACTATCCTAGACTACTCTACACATGAAACTGCCACACGAGCATCCGAGCTGCGCTTGGCTCTTCGCCTCTTCGGGAAGTCAAACAATGATGGAGTACTACTGCACTGGAGGAGTACTACAGTATGCTTCTGGCCATCTGACACCGATTGAACTGCTGCATGTCCACCGTGTGCGGGATGGGGAGCGTGTAGCGAAAGCTTCTCCTAGTCTTGCCAGCCACCAAACTCATGGGCGAGGGAGGGACGCTCCTGCCTTTGCGTGTATGACATGTGGGCCCGACAGGTGGGTGGCCAACCTGTCATATAGCCAAAGGCATGTGCAGTTAAGTCCACGAGGGAGAGGATAATCAAACTTCTTGTTGATGTACGAGTTGATGCGACACATCAGAGCACTACACTCGATATATTTCAATAATTTGCGGTTACCGATGCATTAATTACAACGCATGCATGCATGCCGTGACTCTCCTTTTGATACTTGCATGTGTTGATTTAATGCACCTTGTAGTAGTACTACCTTTGATTCCTTTTACTTTGCGTATAACTTTTTCTTGTTTTTCCCAGATTAGTCTGTGCGTCCGCGTTGGTTTCCATCTGTGCCCCCGCTCGATTAGTTCTGCCCCCATTAATCGTGCCAGTTTCCAAAGCAGAAAATGGCTACAGCCAAAGGCATGCAGCGCCGGATGCGGCTTGACAACCTGGGGAAGCCAACTCAAGCGAAAAGGAAGGAGGACCAGCCAACCATTGCATGCGCATTTACTGTCGATATTTATGCAGCTTACTCATGCGCAGGGGCAAATTTGTCCAGAAAACTCAAACTACTGCCTTCCTTCGTATGCGGGAGGAGAGTTATGCGCAGAGTATAAAATATGTGACGGTAAAGCTTTGTAATGCCCCGGCCCAAGCGAGAGATGGTTGTGCACGAGGAGGGGGAGATCATGCAGACGGAACATGAACCGAGGAGGGAGCTCATTAAGGTCTCGATGGACCTCACCGTGCTCCACTGCCACTTGTGCCTCCGCCTCTTGACGCCTCCAGTGTATGAGGTTCGAATACACCTTGTCCGTTTGGCTGATTGAGCAAGGTGGAGGTTTCTTGATTGATGTGTTGTTCGATTGATTTCTGCAGTGCAGGGGAGGGCACCTGGCCTGCGCGGACTGCCGCGTCGAGCGCCCCGGGAACCAGCGGTAGTGCCAGAAGTGCGAGCATGACGGTGGCTTCAACGTGCAGAACATGGCGGTGGATGTCGTCATTTCGTCGCTGAGGGTGGAGTGCCCGCACAAAGGCTATGGGCTCTACGTCACTTACCACAAGCTTGCCGATCACCAGAGCGTGTGTCCGCTCGCGCCCTGCAAATGCCACGTGCCTGTCTGTGGCTACGAAGGCCTGCCGCCGGTGCTCTACCACCACATCAGCAGCGCGCATCCCATGCCCGTGCACAGGATCCAGTACGGCAAGGTGCTCCAGCTGCAAGTGCCACTTTCGGAGCCACGGCTCTTGCTGTTCGCGGAGGAGGACGACCGCATGTTTTTCTTGGTTGGCGGCGTGCTCGACATCGGCGCGCCTATCGCCATGTCGGTGGTCTGCATCAGAGCGGGGGCGTCCCCACTGCCGCACTACGTGGCCAAGCTATGGGCGTACGGCCAGCCGGGGGAGCCCAAAGGCACAACCGATGCCATCAAGGTGGAAATGGAGATGACAAGCAGCAAGGATCCCGGCGATGTCGACGTGCAGGAGCTGACCTTCTTCACAGTTCCGCCCAAGCTGCTGGCCGGGGCTAAGTTGGTGTCCCTCCACATTCAGATTGACAAGCTCACGTCCTAAATGTTTCTACAGTGCCTTCTATTTATCTTAGTAATATGCTAATATAGGAATTACCTCCGTCTACTTTAGCTTAAGAAATGGTGGGTTTTGGTGGTGATGCAGCAATTACTTCGACATCATATCAGTAATTTCCAACAGTCGAACGGATATTTTGTGTCTGTTGGATATAAAGTTCCTTTGGGTAAGAAGTACTAGATAAAAGGAGATGTATGTAGACATATTTTAGTTTTAGATACGTCCCTTTTTATCCATTTTGATGACAAGCACTCCCTCCGTTCCACAATACATGCCTTCCATTTGTCAAAATATAGATATATCTAGACATGATTTAGTATATAGGTACGTCCATGATAGAGCCAGTCGGATGGTTGAGAACACTACAATTCGTAGCTACAGATGCATGTGTGACTCCCAGATGCAGAAGCCGGGGCTCATCATCCGCCTTTTCGAGAAAAAACATATGCGTGTGTGAGAGGACGAGTGCGTGAGTGCACCTCTTCTCTTCCTATATAACGTACTAAACTCAGAGTACAAGTTTTTGTGGGTGGCACGATGGTGCATTCGAGAAGTCCCGAGAGATAGGTTTAATGCATCTAAAAAAAGACTAGCCTATAACTCGCCACGCGGCTATTCCTGTCGAACGCCCCATTAACCGTAAGATATGTATACGACGGTGCCAGTTATTGCACGTACACAGCAGTAGTAGAAAAAGAACTACTACACCACGGCAAGAACACATGCCCACGTAACGCCATCCGAGAATAGTGCTGCACTTCCAAACTAGAACCATCAATAAATATTGAGCTTGCGTCTCGTCACATTCCAAATTACTCCATGCTATATTGAATTGCAAACCTGTTCACACCGATCCCAACCTAAACGGTTTCCCACTTAGGAGAGTATTAGTACTCAGTTATAAATACTAGTATGCCAAGATGACTGCACATTCCTCCTCAACTCCTCATCCACAAAAACAAACAAGTCATTCAGCATCCTTCCCTTGCGTCTGCCATGGCTAGCGTGAGTTCTGGGTCGAGAGATTGCCACCAGGGAGAGGCGAGTATGGATGCGGAAGCACGAGAGATGTCCCGCCTCTCCGCGAAAGCAGCCAACATGTCCCGCCGCACGGAAGTAGCAGCACAGAGGTCCTGCCGTGCCGCTGAAGCAGCACGGAGGTCCCGCCGCACCGTTGATGCAGGAGACTGGTCTGGCCGTGCCGCGGAAGCCGCAGAGATGTCCCGCCGCGCCGCGAATGCAGCAGAGATGTCCCTCTGTGCCGCGGCAGCTTGGGAAAATTTCTCGCAGGCATGCGACGACTGTTACAGGTGCATGCATGCGATCGTCCATAGCCAGTTGGATCAGATCTCCGGCTGGGCGAGGTTGCAGGACGACATGAAAGCCACGTTTAAACAGGCTACCGGCGTCATCCGGCAACTAAGGGAGGGCAATGAGAGGCTCCGGGCCGAGTGCGACCTGTTGAGGGCGAAGATCGTCCGAAGTGCAAACCAGCAGGAGGATACCAGTGCCTTGTTGAAGACGAACGGCGTCATCGTCAAGAAACTTATGGACGAGAATGACATGCTCCGCATCGGGCGCCAAAGGCTGGTGGAGGAATCCATGGATGTTCTCAAGCAGCGTCTTGAGGACACGAAAGAGCTCATCGCCGCTCGCCACTGAGACTAGTTCCTGCGGCCTGCAGCAACGCATCAAGAAAGTAGAGATCAGCGAGCTAGATCCTTGTCTTCCTTCTTCTTTTGCCCTTGTGTATTTCGGGCGTAGCCGCATGTGGCTTTTTAATTTATCTTTCTAATTATGTAAGACAATTAATCGTCCTTATATATTCATCAGTCTTGCTATAAGTTGCAGTAGATGCTATATAGGTCCGTCGGATCTTACATCAAGATCCGTGCTTTCAGATTTTATTTTTTCTCTCTTAAATCTCAGTCGAGTGAGACATATCCATGCCATTAAACAGAGGCTCAGGTGCCATTAATGGAGACCTTGGGAGAGACCTAGACGGCAGATGGAGGTCAAAGGGCTCTCCTCCCGATAAGCACGCGCAGGGGTCTGATCGCACGCCTCTCGTACTCAAATAGCTACCCTGCATGCCGCCTCCTCGATAATAAAAAATGGGGAGCGTGGCGGCACGTAAATGGTAGTAAATAGAACTCCCACGGTTTCAATAATACTTGTGTTTCCGATTGTAACATGACAACACTTTTTCCAAAATGACTTTGTTGATTGTTAATGTGTGCGCCTTCGCAAATCGGACATGGCACCAAGCCAAGTTTCATTATTTTCATGCGTGTTTTGGATTTATAGGAATTAAAAAACTAAGTTTCTCAATGTTTCCAGCCCAGCCACGACGCCCAGAATTTTGAATTTCATTCCCATTTCTTGCATGGAACCTAGAAATTTACCCGAGGACACACATGTGATTTTTCAAGCAACTTTGGTGCACTGGAACATGTGCTTGTATTTCAAATTTGAATTATGCACACAAAGGTGACACGTTCCCTCTCAGAACCACGAGCCTTCTTGAGAGAAGCTCCGATTTGCAAGAAGCTTATACCCAAATTTGTTCCTATTCGGCCAAATTTTTTTACCACGACATGGTACTACCATGACATGACACCATGCCAAGTATCAAGTTTTTAAAACCAAGTTTCTCAATGTTCTCGACCGAGCCACGATGCCCAGATGTTTGAATTTTATTCTCATTTTTTACATGGGACCTAGAAATTCACCCGAGGACACAAATGTGATTTTTCAACTAACTTTGGTGCACGGGTGCATGTGCTTGTGGTTAAATTTGAATTATGCACATTAAATGACCAAAAACTCAATTAATGTGTAAATAGGCCAAACGAAGCCGGAATGATTTCCAAAATTTAACAGGGTACTCATGTAGTTCTATGTTGCCTTTGTAAATAAACTCAAGGGGGGCAACGTATATTGTTTCGCACTCAAAGGTGGCATGTTCCCTCTCAGTACCACGAGCCTTCTTGAGAGAAGCTTCGGTTTGCAAGAAGCTTATACCAAAATATGTTCCTATTCGGCCAATTCTTTTAACACACCATGGTAGTACCATGACATGACACCCATGCCAAGTTTCATGATTTTCAGACATGTTTTGGATTTACAAGAATTTAAAAACCAAGTTTCTCAATGTTCTCGGTCGAGCCATGATGCCCAGATGTTTGAATTTTATTCTCATTTCTTGCATGGGACCTAGAAATTCACCCGAGGACACAAATGTGATTTTTCAACCAACTTTGGTGCACGAGAGCATGTGCTTGTAGTTCAAATTTGACTTATGCACATTAAATGACCAGAAACTCAATTAATGTATAAAAAATGACAAACGAACCTGGAATAATTCCAAAATTTAACAGGTCACTCATGTTGTTCTATGTTGCCTTTGTTAAGAAACTGAAGGGTGGGGGCAGCGTATATCGTTTCACACTCAAAGGTGGCACGTTCCCTCTTAGAACCACGAGCTTCCAAATCGGCCCAATTTTTTACCATAACATGTTAGTGCCATGACATGACACCATGCCAAGTTTCTTGATTTCCAGACGAGTTTTGGTTTACATGAATTTAAAATCTAAGTTACTCGATGTTCTCGGCCGAGTCACGATGCCCAGATGTTTGAATTTCATTCTCATTTCTTCCATGGGACCTAGAAATTCAACCAAGGACACACATGTGATTTTTTAACCAACTTTGGTGCACCGGAGCATGTGCACGCAGTTCATATTTAGATTATGCACTTTAAAAGTCCAGAAACTCAATTAATGTATAAAAAGGCCAAACGAACCCGAAATAATTCCAAAATTTAATAGGGCGCTCATATAGTTCTATGTTGCCTCTATAAAGAAAATCAGGGGGGAGGCAGCGTATATCGTTTCGCACACAAAGGTGACACGTTCCCTCTCGGAACCACGAGGCTTGTTGAGAGAATCCCGGTTTTGCAAGAAGCTTATACCAAAACTTGTCCCAATTCAGCCAAAAATTATACATATGAAAACAGGATTTAGATTATCCCGAACATCTCGCTACCTAGACCAATAATGTACTATGATTTGAATTCAACATAAAATGGATACAAATATTTGAATTGGAGAGCATATGGCACATGTAGTTCATAGTGAAATATGATTACTGCTATATGCATTCTTTTTTCTATCAAGATAATATTTAAATTATTGTATAACTTGACAACAATCGTATTCAAATAAGGAAAATTGATTCAAATTTAGTTCATATGGTAGACGATAATATATATGTTCACATGGTGGAGTAAAATGTTCATATATGATGGAAAATCAAAATGTATGACTACATCAATTATAAACCGCAAGGTCACCTAAAGATATATTCGAATTCAACATAATGTGGATTAAAAAATTGAAATTCGAGATCCTGGAATTTGTAATCATATAAAAAGGGACATTACTCTTTCTTTTGGTGGGAATTGATTTGTCTTTTTGTTGTTTGTTGAGGGAAGTGCGAATCGATTTGGTACTGTGCAGGGTAATCTTGTTCTCCTGATTTTTTTTACATTTTTCTTGTAGTTTTTCAATGGCATCTATAGCAATATAGTAAAAGGGGACATGACTCTCCTATGTCTTGTATGAATTGTTTTTTTACACGTTAATTTGTTCTGCCGAACATGGAATCAACACCTTGTTATCCCGAATTTTTCAAGCTCGAGTCTCTTTTGTCTCACCTGCTTTGAAACTCTCGCCTCTTCAACCCGCGCCGGCCTTGTTATTCCAAAATTTCGACGTGCGCGAAAACTCCCTCCTCATCCGAAATCGGTCCCGCAGCCCAGACACGCGAAATCCCCCTTCTACCCCTCAGCCGAAAATGAAGCTTCACGTCGCGGTGTCAAAACCGGTGGGGGTATGCTGGTAACTTACCCTACATTTCGGACAAGCGCGTCCCTAAGCTTGGCTCCCCCTCCCCCCCCCATTCGTACACCGAGGCCGCCAAAACCCACGCTCCTCCGTCGGCCTCCCGACCACCGCCCAGCCGGAGACTCTTCCCTGACTACGTCGTCCACCACAACAGCTTGCCTTCCCTCATCCGCCGCACTAGATGAGGATCTGTCATTTATCTCGTCGTCCCACCGGATCAGCCGCCCCGTCCTCCACCTCCAAGGAGCTGCCCCGACGTTCGCCTCGTCTATCGCACCACCTCGATCCCCACAACGCCGTCTTGACCTGCCTCACCGGAACCGCAGCACCCTCACCAATTCCTCCGATGAAGCCGAGGCCAACTCGGCGCCACCAAGGAGGTTCTGCACTCACCGCTGCATTTTATCTTTTATTTGATCTCATGGGGTTGCCGGTGCTCGATACCCAGCAGACATGGTGGGTCTCCATCGACGGCGTCGTCGCTGGCCACATCAACCACGGCGTCTCTCCCCCATGTCGTTGCTTCCTCGGCGGCGACTTCCACAATGGCACTAGCTGCAGCTGCTCCGGCTCTCGCTCATGCTACGGCTCTGTTCTTGTTGTCGGTCGCGCTACTGCACTACTATTGCTTTCGTTCGTGTTGCTGCTCTGCTCTTGCTCTCGCTTGCGTTGCTGCTGCTGCACGACCTCCGGCAGCTACAGGAGTTCCTGCTTTAGCACTCACTCGCAGTGCTACTACACGACTTGCTCTCTGCTAGTGTGTTCCCTGCTCGAGCGTCTGCTGATTTAGATCACTACTTCTCTGCTACTAGTGCTCGAATGCCCTAAACATCTATTGCAATGCTCTACTACTAGTTCAATCGGTTTCGACAGTAAAATTAAGTTTTGACTGTAAAGTTCATTTTCTTCAGTTAAGTTCAGAGTGAACAGTACTTACAGCATCTGTCAGAGCGGCCGTGGTGCGCCTGATGCGTTTTACATCTAGCACTTTTTGGTGATGTATTTTACATCATCTATCGCAGATGATATTAGGGTCCCACTTCAGATTAACGTTGTCTGTCTTGTCCTGCTTCAGCCTCGTCGCCGTACACCTCACCGGGGCTGCTCCAACGACGAAACCGTCCATCACAGCGGAGCAGTACCCTCGGTGCTGTTTCCAGAGGCCTCGGATCTTCCTCCCCGCCTCCAACAGTCACACCAGCATCACCATCCTCCACGACCAACCCAATGATGCTGAGGTCCACAAGGCTATGCCAAAGAGGTTGTACACTCGTCGCATCACTTTGTTACTCTGCATTCATGTCGATCCCTCAGGGATCCTTTGCTATGGAACTACTATTCGTGCAAATCTGTTAGAAGGAGTGGAGCAAAGCAAAACTGGAGGATTTTTTTCCTTTGGTTTCTCTTTCGAAGAAAAAACATAGGAATATAATTCACTTGGATGTCCTTTTCAAATTAATATGCATGAAGAACAGAACTAATTGCATTAGTGGCATAATAGCATGCTTATTTTTTCATTTTCACGTGGTTTGACTTTAATTTGACCACGTTTCTCCATTCCTGTGTTCTTCCAATTCATGTGAACCAAACACCCAGGTTGACTGAAATCCTATGTTTCCAAATGCTCTGTTTTACACGTGCATTCCTATCCTATTCCTGTGTTTTTCATGTCCCTGTGTTTATAGAATCCACCAATTCTAAGGAGCCCTTACAGATTTACTTCATTTTCAGATAGGCGTCAAAGAAAACTCTGTGTGTTATGTCCTGCTCCTGCCGTGCCGTCATCCACCCCACCTGAGGTGCACCATCGACAGAAGCGTTCACAGCAGTAGAGATCCCCCCTGAAGACTTTCTTTTGCCGCCTCAAATCATCTTCCCCATTGCCGGCAGCCATGCCAACTACATTACCATCATTAACTGAGCAGATGAACTTGAGGACTACATAGTTCCGGAAGATAGGTCGCAGTCTTTCGTGTTTGCTTACTTTATACATCGGTTATTATTACCTGCTAGTTTATCGTTCAAACTTGAGTTTTGAAATGCCCATGGGTCTCGTATCGAGCCAGCAACGAATAGTATCTGTCTACTATCTGGTTCATCTGGGATCTTCTATGTGGTTCATGTTGGGTGGGCAACAAACAGTAGATGATCTATTGTCTATCTTTTTAAACTGAAGCTATAATCTACCTGCTATCATTAGTTTTGGATCCATCCACTCGTTTGCTACCATCAGTCTTGATTTTTGCATGCACCCCTTAGGTCTTAAAAAATCTAACTATTTTTTTATTATGCGTGTCAGATATTGTACACAATCGTACTGAACATGTAGAGAAAAAGAGAAGACCATTGCATGGGTATATAATGTCATGCAGACGCCGCTCCATGGTGGGAGAAGTGGACCCCGTCCTGCATTTCTAGATTGTATTCTAGAGGAAGATAACTATTCAGATGGGGATTCAGAAGGAGCCGACCACGCCTGTTTACCACCTGAGGTGTTTGCTCTAACCTGGCATGCTGATGTTGGTCATATCATGCATACGGCGGCTTGCATTGCTTACATTATACATCTTATATGTCATCAGCTTAGTTTAGATTTGCTTTGTGTGAATGCCACCTATTTGGTTTCTATATCATACTCCCACCATTCCTAAATATTTGTCTTTTTAGAGATTTCAACAAGTGACTACATACGGAACAAAATGAGTGAATCTACACTCTAAAATATGTCTATATACATCCGTATGTGCTAGTCCATTTGAAATCTCTAAAAAGACAAATATTTAGGAATGGAGGGAGTATATGGGAATTATGCAATGCCATCTTCTTTAGCCAGGCATCATATACGTGAATCATGCAATGCCATCCTGTTTAACCAGTCATCGTATATGTGAATTGTATTGTGCCATATTTTTTCCATAATGTATTCCATTTGTCAACAATGTTTATACATTCATCTACTCTTCCTGTGCATCCGCCATTTGAGTCGGTCATGGGAAAATCTGGAGTGAAAACAAGGTCTTCTGAGCAGTCAGTGCTACCTGTCGATGCAGATTATTTCTTGCTGGTTACAGATAGCTCCTCAGAGGAGGATTCAGAGACAGATGACCAGTCGTATCCCCCCCCCCCCTGAGGTGCATGCTCTAACTTGGCTGGGTTATATTGCTCATATCATGCATATGGTGTCTTGCATTGACATGCCATCTGCTTAGATTAGAAATGCTTTGTGTGAATGCCTCCTGTTTGCTTTCTATATCAGATATGTGAATTATGCAATGCCATGTTTTTTAGCCAGTTATCATATATGTGAATTATGCACCGCCATGTAGCCAGGCATCATATATGTGAATTATCTCATGCCATCTTTTTTTTTCATTACGTATTCCATTTGTCGACAATCTGTGTATATTGAACTACTCTTCATGTGTATAAGCCATTTGAGCCGGTTATGGAAAAATCTGGAGTGAAAACAAGGTCTTCAAAGCAGGCAATGGTACCTGTTGAAGCATATATCTCGATGGTTACAGGGAGCTCCTCAGAGGAGGATTCAGAGACAGATGAGCAGTCCTATATCCGACCTGAGGTGTATTCTCTAAGTTGCAATGTTTTATATTTCTCATATGATGCATATGGTGTCTTGCATTGCTTAGTTTAGACAACATATGCACAATATTGAATTCCATCTGCTTAGTTTAGAGATCACTAGCAAGATGCCCATGCGTTGCACGGAACATCAAGATGCATTTGTATGAGTAGTTTATCTTGTGGGAGAAAAGGATGAATGAGGGAAGGCCTTATTTGCAAATGTTAGGTGAGTGTGGGTATATTTTTGCAAAATTTCCATTTTTCCTTCCTATCCATCAGATATAAATCGGACGGCTTATATTGCAGGATGGCAGGCACACCATCATCACCAACTCTGTTTTTTATAAGAGTTGACATACAAGCAAGTGCCAGCTGCTTAGTATATGAATCAATTATGTCAATTATATCATACCATCCTATATACTTAGACAACATGTATGTGAATTATTTCATCCCAACCAATTTTAGAAAGACATCATATAGTTTTGTCATGTCATCCTATTTAGGTACTCATCATATGCTGAATTATGCCATTATATCATGTTAAGTTATCCAAGATATATCTGAAACTGTTTCATGCTATCCTGTTTAGTTAGGCATCATATATGTGAAATTGTGTCATGCTGTCCTGTTTGGTTAGACAACATATATGTGAATTACCACATCTGTCTATCATACAATGTCTGTACGTTCAATTTCTTTTCTTGTTTATCAGCCATTTGAATTGGAGGGGTTGATGGCAGTATCTAAGGGAGCAAAAACCCGTTCTTCACAAAAGACAGTGCTACCCGTCGATGCAGATAGAACCATGGTTGTACTGGCCCAAAAACTAGCCCCACCACACATAATCGAGACTCTTCCAGATTGCACACTTACACCGTTGGGCAGAGAACCAGCTACAACCCATCTAACCGCAACCCCAACGGATAGTAACCCACTTCTAGTTGACAAAGCACCATGTCCACCACAGAGTACCCCCACACAAGCAGTTTGTAAAGCTACTGTAGTGCCCAAAGCACGAAGACCACCACAGCTAACCCAAACTCCACGTTTAAAGCAGAAGAGCAACTGTTCTCAGGTCAGATTCCATAGCTATGGTCCATACTCCTTTGCTATTGCATCACTGTATTTACTCATACCAACTACTTTTGAATTTGAAGGATCCAATTGGAACTCCAATGGCGCAACAGGTATGTTTTAAACCTATTTCTTTAACTGGATTGTTGTTCTAAGTTCTTGCTCTATGTTGATTTCAGTTTAAGTTGTATAAAAAGTTATGTTCTCATGTGATGCACATTACAAGTGCTGCCAATGCTGTGTAGTTTCTCACACTTATATTCTGTCTATGCTGCTGTGTCTTAAAAATATATGAGTTGAACTGTGTCTCTATCTTGATTAGGCAACATAAACTAGAATGATATGAACAATACAGTGACCATAGTACATAGATATATGTTTGTTTCATGATGTTATCCTATCCACCTTACTACTGAACCGGTTTACCAAAATGAGTTTCGTATACTACAAGCTAAACCTGTGATGTGTCTGCTTGTTTCTCTTATAGTATGCAAACAGAATATTGGAGAAGAGCACCCCACTATGCAATGGTAGAGTAAGTAATGCAGATAAGGTTCAAGATAGTGATACAACCCTGTTGGTCTCCAAGAAAGGTGATAAAAACGATCTTGTAGGCAGTGAGAAAAACCCACAGTCCTGCGTTGATGTAGTGTTCGAGTTACTGGCCAGTACCGCTGGCACAAGCTCTTCGAACTCGCTGCCTGAATCACTTCGGCTTCTTCAGTCTCAGCTACAAGCTGAAAGGCATCAGTCAGCTATGCTGCGCAAGAAGCCGAAGGACTAAGGAAGTCCCTGCAGAATTTAGATGCGTACTTTCTTGTGCAATAGCAAGCGCTGGAGGATTTAAGCGCCAAACAATAGAAAGTTAATAAGCTTGCTAAGCATCTTGCCAGCATTATGGGTACCCAGGATATTGTTTCTTGAGCTCTTCTGAAGTGGTTTCAGTTCTGGACTTGTTTTGCTGCGGTGTTTATATGCCGCTTTGTTCCCTATATTTGCACTGGTGGTGAACTTTGATGCCCAGTGGATGTAATATGTGTAATAGCCGTGATAGCCTACCATAAGTTGCTTGCTTATTTATTTCCTTGTTGTCTTGCTTATTTGTTTGCTTGTAGTCAGTGCAGTTCTTTTTCCGCGGTTTGCTAGTGGACGCAATAACCTATTTTTTTAAACTAGGCCACAATAACCATGGGCTACATATTTACTATAGTGGCACTGGGCCTCCTACCGGCCATAGAAACAATGGGCCTCCTATGGGCCGTAGAAACAATGGGCCTTCTATGGGCCGTAGACACAATGGGCTTTCTACGGGCCGTATCATCAATGGGCCTTATATGGGCCGGCCTACCGATCAGCCAAACATGGGCCAATAACAGACCACATTATGGCTGTAAACGGGCTAGAGTTGGAATCGTCCGTTCATGGTCCGACCATAATGGGTCGTCGTTAATAGGTCGTATTTGATGACGCTATGAAAACGGCCCAACGTATCAACGGGCCACAAACGGGCCGACTATAACAACGGGCTGAATATGGCCCACAAGCAGAAGATGACAGTAACGGGCCATAAGTAACCGAATGCTAGAAATGAGCCCAAGAATAAATGGGCCCTGAGAAGGCCGAAAGATAATATGGGCTGGAAATGGCCCAATGGAATAATGGGTCGTTAATGGGTATAAAGTGATACACTGTTCATTACGGGCCAGTTTCACCACGGCCCGTTAATGGGTATAAAGTGATGCACTGTTCACGGGCCAGTTTCACCACGGGCCGTTAATGGGACAAGAGTTACAAAGGGCCTCATATGGGCCGAAAGATGTCATGGATCATACATGGGCCAGAAGTGAAAACGGGCTGGAATCATATTGGATGGCCCAGATGATGCTACTCGGCCTAATTCGGATAGGGCATAACGGGCCTTGGGTTAACGGGTTGTAAATGGGCTATATGCGAACAGGTCGTTAATAGGCTTTCCATGGGCCGGCCCGCCACCTTTTGACCAAGTCAAACAGGCTGGCCTTTTCACAGGAATGGGCCTTTGTTGGGCCATGCCACGTGTCGACATATTATAGGCGCCTTTTGTCCAATGAGTGGATGACATCTGTCCCAACGATGAGCCGACACGTGTTTCCTCTAGCCAATGATGATTTTACACGTGGAAAATCCCCATTGGTCTGGGCTATTAACGGGTTATCGGATCCAAAACCCGACCCGATAGCTTAACGGTGTTCCGTTACGGTGGATGCCATGTGTTGGTCACCCTTGACGGAAGCACTTCTGTGACGCACGATTTATCGTCATGGAAGCGACACTTCCGTGATGATAATTTTGGTAATGTCATGGAACACTTCTACGACAGCACATGTATGACTATCTTGATTTTGTCATAAAATCGTCATGGATGTACATGCATGACAAAAAACGCGACCTACTGTGACAAACACGTATCATCACGGAAGTGTATTTTTTTGTAATGTTAGTGGCTCTCATATGCATGATTGTTTATTTAACTTAGAGCCCATATTGCTTTGTCTTCTCTGTTGAGTTGAATGCTTGCAGATTCCATCTTAGTCCAATGCACGTGCACTATTATTATTATACACATCGTTCGGTCGTGCAAGTGAAAGGCAATAATGACGATATATGATGGACTGGTTGAGATGAGAAAAGTTGGTATGAACTCGACCTCTCTTGTTTTTGTAAATATGATGAGTTCATCATTCCTGGTTCAGCTTATTATGAAGTAAACATATTTCCAATGACATTTAGAGATTATAGTTGCTTGTTCCATGCTTGATTAGCTATGAGTTATAATGGTTTACCTTGCGTGCCAACATGCTATTAGAATGATTATGATGTGGTATGATGGGATGGTATCCTCCTTTGAATAAATTGAGTGACTCGACTTGGCACATGTTCACGCATGTAGTTGAAACAAATCTACATAGCCTTCATTATATTTATGTTCATGGTAGATTATATCCTACTCATGTTTGTATTCGGTGTGAATTAATTTTAATGCATGTTTATGACTGTTGTCGCTCTCTCAGTTGGTCGCTTCCCAGTCTTTTGCTAGCCTTCACCTATACAAAGCGGGAATACTGCTTGTGCATCCAAACTCCTTAAACCCCAAAGTTATTCCAATGAGTCCACCATACCTTCCTATATGCGGTATCTACCTGCCGTTCCAAGTAAATTTCTATGTGCCAAACTCCAAACCTTCAAATGAAATTCTGTTTTGTATGCTCGAGCAGCTCATGTTTTAACTAGGGCTGCCTATATCTTCCATGCTAGGTGGGTTATTCTCAAGAGGAGTGGACTCCGCTCCTCATTCACGAGAAAGGGCCGGTAACCGGGATGCCCAGTCCCATGATCCAAAAAGATCAAAGCAAATCAATACAATTAAACAAAACTCCCCCAGGACTGTTGTTAGTTGGAGGCGCTCGTTGTTTCGAGCAAGCCATGGATTGATGCTTGTTGCTGGTTGGGGAGTATAAACTTTTACCATTCTGTTTGGGAACTTCCTATAATGCATGTAGTATGGAAGATACAACCATCTCATAGTTGTTACGTTGACAGTGAAAGTATGCCGCTCAAAATGTTATTCAATCTCTATTTTAAAATTGAGCTCTGGCACCTCTACAAATCCCTGCTTTCCTCTGCGAAGGGCCTATCTATTTACTTTTATGTTGAGTCATCATCCCTCTTATTAAAAAGCACCCGCTGGAGAGCACACTGTCATTTACATTCATTATTATTGATTTATATTGGGTATGACTTGACTGGATCTCTTTTACCATGAATTACAATGTTTAGTCAGTCCTTGATCTTTAAAGGTGCTCTGCATTTATGTTTTGCGGTCTCAGAAAGGGCTAGCGAGATACCATTTTGTTATATCATGTTATGATTGTTTTGAGAAAGTGTTGTCATCCGAGTTTTATTATTATCGCTCGCTAGCTGATTATGCCATTGATATGAGTAATTGTGAGACCTAGGTGTTATTGTGAGTATGGTTAGTTCATAATATTTGCTAAAACCTGAATGCTGGCTTTGCATGTTTACAACAACAAGAGCAAATGGAGTTTGTAGAAGTTTTTCTTTATCACTTTCAGTTTATCAACTGAATTGCTTGAGGACAAGCAAAGGTTTAAGCTTGGGGGAGTTGATACGTCTCCAAAGTATCTACTTTTCCAAACACTTTTGCCCTTGTTTTGGAATCTAACTTGCATGATTTGAATGAGACTAACCCGGACTGACACTGTTTTCAGCAGAACTGCCATGATGTTGTTTCATGTGTAGAAAACAAAAGTTCTCGGAATGTCCTGAAAATCCATGGAGGCAAGTTTCGGAAAATATAAAAAATACTGGCGAAAGAATCAAGACCAGGGGGCCCACACCCTGTCCACGAGGGTGGGGGGGCGCCCACCCCCCTGGGCGTGCCCCCTATCTCGTGGGGCCCCTGAGGCTCCGCCGACCTCAACTCCAACTATATATATTTTGTTTTGTGGAGAAAAATTCAGAGAGGAAGTTTCATCACATTTTACGATATGGAGCCGCCGCCAAGCCCTAATCTCTCTCGGGGGGGCTGATCTGGAGTCCGTTCAGGGCTCCGGAGAGGGGGATTCATCGCCATCGTCATCATCAACCATCCTCCATCACCAATCTCATGATGCTCACCGCCGTGCATGAGTAATTCCATCATAGGCTTGCTGGACGGTGATGGGTTGGATGAGATTTACCATGTAATCAAGTTAGTTTTGTTAGGGTTTGATCCCTAGTATCCACTATGTTCTGAGATTGATGTTGCTATGACTTTGCTATGCTTAATGCTTGTCTCTAGGGCCCGAGTGCCATGATTTCAGATCTGAACCTATTATGTTTTCATGAATATATGTGTGTTCTTGATCCTATCTTGCAAGTCTATAGTCACCTATTATGTGTTATGATCCGACAACCCCGAAGTGACAATAATCGGGATACTTCTTGGTGATGACCGTAGTTTGAGGAGTTCATGTATTCACTATGTGCTAATGCATTGTTCCGGTTCTCTATTAAAACGAGGCCTTAATATCCCTTAGTTTCCACTAGGACCCCGCTGCCACGGGAGGGTAGGACAAAAGATGTCATGCAAGTTCTTTTCCATAAGTACGTATGACTATATTCGGAATACATGCCTACTGTAACATCCCAAATTTTCAATTTGGAATGTTATACATTAGATCATCAATGCATATCATATTTTATTTTATTTTGGTTTTGATCCTAGAAATTCTATGCAACTCAAGGACCCACGGAGAGAGTTGGGGATTTCGTTATTTTCATATTTGAGTTTTCTCAAAATTTTGGAATAGGATCATTTGATTTTATTTATTTTATCATCAATTATTTCTATTACAAAAATATGAGAGAGGGAATAAAATGACTTTCCCAAAATAAAGAAATATTGAGGATTTAATAATAAAATCAAATAAGATTTTATTTCGGAGTTTTTGTTATTTTATTTGAATTTAGGAAAAATATGCGTTTTTCAAAATTGCATTTAGGCCCCAAATAAATGTTCACTTTGTCCGAATTGATTTTAGAAGTCCGGGAAAATTTATTTCGGGATTTTTGGAGTCCGTTTAGTATTTCTTTTTATTTCTTTTATGAGCGTAATTATTTAAAAAAAACGAACCGCCTTACGGGCCGTGCCCGAGCGGGACTCCGCCCGGGGGCAGCCTTTAAATAGCGCCGCCCCGAGCCGCCCCCAGCCCACCAGCCGCCCGCGCCAGCCCAGCCGCCACCGCCGCCAAACCCTAACCCGCGCCTCCTCGAGCCCCGCGCCAGCCGCTGCCGCCGCCAGCCGCGCCAGCCGCCACCGCCGCTGCCGCCAGCCGCCGTCGCCGCCGCCTCGCCGACCCGCCGCCCGAGGTACCTCAATTTCCGCGCCGTCGGTTTTCTCAGAAAAAAACCGTTCAGTTTTTCCGTCAGTTTTTCGCCGGTTTTTTTAGTTTCCATTTTTTTATTAGATCGGTTTATTTTTTCGGTTCGGTTGAATAGCGAGCGTTCGCTCGTTCGTTCGTTTTAACGAGCGTGTTCGTCGTTTAGAACCAGTTAACGAACGTTCGTTCGTTACACTGTTCGTCATTTTTTTTCTTTTTCTCGGATTTAATCCGCGATTTTTTGTATCGCGATTTCTGATCCAATTTTCGTTCTAGTATAATTTTTCGCTCGTTTATCGGAATCAGGCGATTCAAGCGCCTGGAGTTTCGTCTCGAAACCCTCTTTCCTAATAAGCAACTTGAACAAGTTTTTGCTTCTATAAAAATTGACTTAGATCCAGATTAGTAAAACGAATTTGTTTTCTTTCACCGTTTGACTTTTGTATCTTCGTTCGATTTGTTTCTTTTTGCAACCGGAGTTCTTAAGTTGAAAGTTCTAGTTAGATCTTTTATTTGAGTTTTACATGTGCATTAGATGAGTAGTTATTGTATGCTTGTTTTTTTGTCTGCGATAGAATACCCGGAGTGCGCCGCCTGTTATTTCGAGTCTCTAGGTTTCGCGGATCATCAGCAAGGCAAGTAACACTTTGGTCATTCTTTTCTCATACCCAGTTTTTATGCATTAGATCAATCCTCAAACATTGCATGATTAGGATCTAATTAATTTGTGGATTTTGGGAAGTAGTTGAGGTAGTACCTATTACCTGTTTTATTTTCAAACCTTTGGGAGTTACTTCTACGTTTTCTTATTATGCCATGCTATGCTAGTAGACGTGGATTGGGTGAGTGTATCCATGACAGATGTGAGATTTTTAGTTAATGGTTTACTTAAGGTGGCAACTTTAATACACATCTGGGTGGATTGAGGTACCTGGTTTCCAGGATTTGCCTATTTTTCTTTGGACCGCCACCCAGGCTCAAAGGGATCATAAGATTATTCATGCTAGAAACTTCCGTGTGCAGCCACATGCTACTATGGGCTCTAGCATAGTTGACTAAGTCGTGCGAACTCTTACAGTGGTAGACTAGCTGATGTAGGGGTTGTAGGTTGGTACGGTCTACCCGTTACGTAAGGTGCAAGCACTTCTGAAAGACTATGTCTCGGTCATCCATTTCTCTAACACCATGTAGTGCGAGAAATCAAACGGAGGAGATCGAGTCATGTGGGAAAAAGTGCGCAAACCTCTGCAGAGTGTAACAAACTAATCATGGTTAGTCGTGTCCCCGGTTATGGACATCTTGAGTATCTAGTACTTGGATATCGTGTGAATCTCATCATGTTACTTCTAATTAATATTGATGGGATGTTAATAAGTACTTTTAATTGGGATTGAGAATGTTGTCAACCATTCTCAATGTTTAACAACCACCATGATAGTTAAATAAATTTATTCCTTTGCAGTATGGAAAACTTGGCTTTATGCAAAACTGTAACCATAGAGCTTTCCACCAGCCAAATATGCATGTAGTATAGCTTACTCTTTCATTACTCTCTATGTGTTACATTGCCAGCATATTCCATTGTAGTAAGCTCTCTTTGGAGACATTCGATGTAATAAGTGTGTGATTGCTACTCTGTTATAAATCCTTCAAGTACTGTGTGGTGTCAGCATTACTGATCCAGGGATGACACCTGAGCATAGAGATCAGACTGTTTGAGGTCTGGTCGCTACACCTACATGAGGAATCGCATCCAACATAATTATCCATCACTGATCCAATGCCTACGAGCTTTTCACATCTTGTGCTTCGCTTATTTACTTTTTCGTTGCTACTGTTACAATTACTACAAAACTATTATCTTTACTTTTGCCACTGCTACCTTTATTATCATACTACTTTGCTACTCAATACTTTACTGCAGATACTAAGTTATCCAGGTGTGGTTGAATTGACAACTCAACTGCTAATACTCAATAATATTCTTTGGCTTCCCTTGTGTTGAATCAATAAATTTGGGTTGAATACTCTACCCTCAAAGCTGTTGCGATCCCCTACACTTGTGGGTTATCAACCAGCCTATGGACCTCCCATCCGAGGTTTTATTTTTCCTGAAACATCGGCAGCCCAATTTATATTTTTTTAAGAAAACACAGAGGTCTGTTCTATTTTTCTATATAAGAATAGGAACGCCAGGTCCAACTTATGTTTCCCTTCTAACTATATTATATATAATTAAATTATTTTATATGTTAATATTATTTTTATTGTCATCATATATTTAATAGATACTTACATATGTAAGAAAACAATATCCCACATCTTATTAACTTATAAAAATAATTTCTTAACAATAAAATCCTGGATTGTTTTGGCACGAAAATCCTAGTGATTTGGTACAAAAGCTTGGTAAGATTTAAGGACGAATGTAATAATATCACTTATTATTTAAATATATTTATAACAAAATGCTTAGCCCCTTTTTATTTTTTGATAATATTGTTGGCCCAACCCAACATTATAATTAGAATTAGCCTAGCAAAATCGTGTATTTCGAGAAAGTGCAAATGGCCTGTAATTTTTTAGGAAATAAAATAAATGGGCTGCATGGACGCTACATTATTTGTTCACCCAGCCCAGCTAATGGACTGTAATTCAAAAAACAGATCAAATTGACTATAAATTCTACCGCGCAAAAAAAGACTGTAAATTCGGGAAAAACGGGTTGAATACGTGCCACATTTTTTGAGCTGAAATGTGGGCCAATAGGTCCAAGCCAACGCAAGTCGTTGTCAATTTAATCAACAAATTATTCTGACATGTTAGCCGTTTGATTTACATCCAACGATAAGCATCCATCTTCAATCTCTCGTCTTCTTCCTCCAGCGCCGCCGGGACCACCTCCCGCCTCCTGCTGCTAGCAGCTCTGCTTAGCACGCTTCGCTATGAAGCGCTACTCCACCGTTGGCTAGGCCATCCCTTCACCCCTCCACACCCCCTGTTCTTCTCCACCGACTGCCGAACCACACCGCACTAGAACCAGTTAACCCTCGTACACATCTCTGTCTGCGACTCTACTCCCGCGTCTTCCCATCTCCGACTCGTTGCTGTCCGGGGCCTCGCCGTCGTCCACCACCTTGGATGCGCTCGGCGCGCCATGGTCAACATGGTCAACGAACGACACCATCGGAAGTAGAATGTGCATGGAGAGGCTGACAGCTGGGTCCACGGCCGCACACAAGAAAATGCCTCCTTATTACGCGCAAAATAATGATTCCTCCATCTGACATCTGGGACCCACCAGAAGGGCCTCTGTATTTCGCGAAAAAAATGTGCCCCCCACTAACAGGTCGGATCCACCAGCTATCTTCACACGCAAGGAAGTGCCTCCTTATTACGCACAAAGAAATGAATACTCCCCCTGCCAGCTAGAACCCAGCATAGTGGGAGGCTGACTTGTGGGCCTACCAAGTTGACGGGGACGGAGGGCTTTGTCAACTTAGTCAATATGAACGACTCTAGCTCCTGTTACCGTACGATGTTCATCCAACGGCCGTAGTGCTTCTTCAACCTCTGGTCTTCTTGCTCTAGCCGCCCAAACCAGCACCGGTCGTGCCGCGTGCTCCTGCCTCCCGTGGCCGAATGTGATGCTGTGGAGGCCTCACCGCCCCCTACTACTCCCACCGCTGGCCAGGCCATCCCTCTACTCACCCACACCCCCTGTTATTCTGCAGCGACGATAGCCTCACACCGCAGCCGAACCAGTGAACCCTCGTACTCCTCTCCGTGCGGGCTTCCACTGCCGCGTATTCCCCGGCTCCGCATCGTCCCCTTCCTAGGCCTCGCCGTCGTCCACCGCCCTGGTGCTCTCCAAGCGGCGTGGTCAACATAGTCAAGGAACGACTTCCATCGGAGTACTGTACGTGGAGAGGCTGACAGCTGGGTCCACGACGGCCGCAAGGAAGTGCCTCCTTATTACGCGCAAAATAATTATTCCTCCACCTGACATTGGGGACCCACCGGATGGGCCACCGTATTTCGTGAAAAAAATGATTCGCCCCCTGACTGCTGGGACCCACCAGCTACATCTTCGCACGCAAGGAAGTGCCCCTGGGCAAAAAAAACCGATTCGCCCCCCTGACTGCTGGGACCCACCAACTACATCTTCGCACGCAAGGAAGTGCCTAACAGTTGGGACCCACCCGGTCGAAGCGTATGTAGCATTGTCATTCTAGTCACGAACGTGTACGTACATACTGGTGGATGTAGAGGCGCGCACGTGTCGTAGTAGAGGCCGCACGTAGCATGTACACGTACGTACAGCGGCCAGTGTGCAAGAAAGAAAATACGGCCACATACGTACATACGGGCGGGGTCTCGAACGCCTACTCACGCATACGTACGGCCATGGCTCGTGTACATGGCTGGGCCGGAACAGAGAAACTACGTCGTCGTCGTGTTCATGGGGAGGCAACGGAATGCGTCGTGTTCATGGGGAGGCAACGGAGTGCGTCGTGTTCATCGGGAGGCAACGGAACGCGTGGGAGCTGATACGTCTCCAACGTATCTATAATTTTTGATTGCTCCATGCTACTTTATCTACTGTTTTGGACTATATCGGGCTTTATTTTCCACTTTTATATTATTTTTGGGACTAACCTATTAACCGGAGGCCCAGCCCAGAATTGTTGTTTTTTGCCCTTTTCAGTGTTTCGAAGAAACAGAATATCAAACAAAGTCCAAACGGAATGAAACCTTCGGGAACGTGATTTTCTCATTAGATAAGATCCAGGAGACTTGGATCCCCCGTCAAGAAAGCCACGAGGCGGTCACGAGGGTGGAGGGAGCGCCCCTCCCCCCTGGGCGCGCCCCCTACCTCGTGGGCCCCTCGAAGCTCCACCGACGTACTCCTTCCTCCTATATGTACCTACGTATCCTCGTATGATCCCAGGAGAGCCAAAAACCTAATTCCACCGCCGCAACCTTCTGTATCCGCGAGATCCCATCTTGCGGCCTGTTCCAGAGCTCCGCTGGAGGGGGCATCCACCACGGAGGGCTTGTACATCATCACCATGGCCCCTCCGATGAAGTGTGAGTAGTTTACTTCAGACCTTCGGGTCCATAGCTAGTAGCTAGATGGCTTCTTCTCTCTTTTTGGATCTCAATACAATGTTCTCCCCCTCTCTTGTGGAGATCTATTCGATGTAATCTTCTTTTTGCGGTGTGTTTGTTGAGACCGATGAATTGTGGGTTTATGATCCAGTATTATCTATGGAAAATATTTGATTCTTCTATGAATTCTTTTATGTATGATTGAGTTATCTTTACAAGTCTCTTAGAATTATCCGTTTGGTTTGGCCAACTAGATTGGTAGTTCTTGCAATGGGAGAAGTGCATGGCTTTGGGTTCAATCTTGCGGTGTCCTTACTCAGTGACAGAAAGAGTTGCAAGACACGTATTGTATTGTTGCCATCGAGGATAACAAGATGGGGTTTTTATCATATTGCATGAATTTATCCCTCTACATCATGTCATCTTTCTTAAGGCGTTACTCTATTTTTACTTAATACTCTAGATGCATGTTGGATAGCGGTCGATGAGTGGAGTAATAGTAGTAGATGCAGAATCGTTTCGATCTACTTGTCTCGGACGTGATGCCTATATACATGATCATTGCCTAGATATACTCATAACTATGCTCAATTATGTCATTGCTTAACAGTAATTTGTTCACCCACCGTAGAATACTTATGCTCTCAAGAGAAGCCACTAGTGAAACCTATGGCCCCCGGGTCTATTCTCATCATATCAATCTCTATCACTTTATTTACTTGCTTTGTTTTTACTTTACCTTTACTTTTTACTTTGCATCTATCTATCAAAAATACCAAAAATATTATCTCTATCAGATCTCACTCTCGTAAGTGACCGTGAAGGGATTGACAACCCCTAAGCGTTGGTTGCGAGTTGCTATCGTGTTGTGCAGGTACGAGGGACTTGCGCATGACCTCCTACTGGATTGATACCTTGGTTCTCAAAAACTGAGGGAAATACTTATGCTACTGTGCCGCATCATCCTCTCGTCTTCGGGGAAAACCAACGCAAGCTCGATACGTAGCAAGAAGAATTTCTGGCGCCGTTGCCGGGGAGTCTTACGCAAAATTCAACATACCAAGTACCCATCACAATCCCTATCTCTCGCATTACATTATTTGACATTTGCCTCTCGTTTTCCTCTCCCCCACTTCACCCTTGCCGTTTTATTCGCCCTCTCTTTCCCAATCTCCTCGTCTCTTTCCCGTTTGCCTTTTCTCGTTGCCTTTCTGTTTGCTTGTGTGTTGGATTACTTGTTACCATGGCATAAGATAATACCAAATTGTGTGATCTCTCGAATACCAATAATAATGATTTCCTTAGTACTCCGATTGCTCCTCTTAATAATGATGAGTCTTGTGAAATCAATACCGCTTTGTTGAATCTTGTTATGAAAGATCAATTCGCCGGCCTTCCTAGTGAAGATGCCGCTACTCATCTAAACAATTTTGTTGATTTGTGTGATATGCAAAAGAAAAAAGATACGGATAACAATATTGTCAAATTGAAGTTATTTCCGTTTTCACTTAGAGATCGTGCTAAAGTTTGGTTTTCATCTTTGCCTAAAAATAGTATTGATTCTTGGAACAAGTGCAAAGAAAGAACCGCTAGGATGCGTGCTTCCAAAGATGCCTTTATTAAAGCGTGTTCTTCTAATCCATATGAAAATCAAGATGAAGATCCAATAGTTATTGATAAGTCCCCTGTTAAATCTTTGTTTTGCAATATGAATCTTGATGAAACTGAATATGATCTTCCTTTATCTAGAAGGCGTTCTAAGAATTCGGAGTTTCTAGATCTTGATGATGAAATTGATGAAAGTGGGATTGAAATAAATAAACACAGTGATGTTGCTAAACCCACTATTCTGGATCTCAACGAATTTAATTATGAAAATTGCTCTTTGATTGGTTGTATTTCCTTGTTGCAATCCGTGCTAGAATCTCCTCATGCTTATAGTCAAAATAAGGCCTTTAACGAACACACTATTGATGCCTTGATGCAATCTTATGAAGAAAAACTTGAGTTGAAAGTTTCTATCCCTAGAAAACTCTATGATGAGTGGGAAACTACGATTAGAATTAAAATTAAAGACTTTGAGTTTCATGATTTATGTGATTTGGGTGCTAGTGTCTCTACTATTCCCAAAACATTATTTGATTTGCTAGATTTCCGTGATTTTGATGATTGCTCTCTAAACTTGCATCTTCCAGATTCCACTATTAAAAAGCCTATGGGAAGAATTAATGATGTTCTTATTGTTGCAAAAAGGAATTATGTGCCCATAGATTTTATCGTTCTTGATATAGATTGCAATCCTTCATGTCCTATTATTCTTGGCAGACCTTTCCTTAGAACGATTGGTGCAATTATTGATATGAAGGAAGGGAATATTAGATTCCAATTTCCCTTAAAGAAGGGTATGGAACACTTCCCTAGAAAGAAAATAAAATTACCATATGAATCTATCATGAGAGCCACTTATGGATTGCCTACCAAAGATGGCAATACCTCGATCTATCCTTGCTTTTATGCCTAGCTAAGGGCGTTAAACGATAGCGCTTGTTGGGAGGCAACCCAATTTTATTTTTTGTTTTTTGTTTTTGCTTCTGTTTAGGAATAGAAAATCCATATACCTTCTGTTTGGATGTGGTTTTATGTTTCAATTAGTGTTTGTGCCAAGTAGGACCTATAGGATAATCTACGATGATAGTTGATTTGATTCTGCTGAAAAACAGAAACTTTAGCGCTCACGAGATTAGCTGCCATTTTTTACTGGAGAGTGATTTTGTGTTGATTCTTTTTGCTGCTGATCAATAAACAAATTTTCCAAGAATTCCTATTTTGGTAGAATTTTTAGAGTTCCAAAAGTTTGCGTTAGTTACATATGACTACAGACTGTTCTGTTTTTGACAGATTCTGTTTTCGTGTGTTGTTTGCTTATTTTAATGAATCTATGGCTAATAAATTAGTTTATAAACCATAGAGACGTTGGAATACAGTAGGTTTAACACAAAATTAAATAAAGAATGAGTTCATTACAGTACCTTGAAGTAGTCTTTTGTTTTCTTTCTCTAACGGAGATCACGAGATTTCTGTTGAGTTTTGTCTTGTGAAGTTTTCAAGTTTTGGGTGAATTCTTTTGATGGATGATGGAACAAGGAGTGGCAAGAGCCTAAGCTTGGGTATGCCCATGGAACCCCCAAGATAATCCAAGTACACCAAAAACTCAAAGATTGGGGATGCCCCGGAAGGCATCCCCTCTTTCGTCCACTTCCATTGGTAATTTACTTGGAGCTATATTTTTATTCACCAAAATGATATGTGTTTTGCTTGGAGCGTCTTGTATTATTTGCGCCTTTGCTTGTTAGTTTACCACAATCATCCTTGCAGTACACACCTTTTGATGGAGCCATACATGAATTGAAATTTGCTAGAATACTCTATGTGCTTCACTTATATCTTTTGAGCTTGATAGTTTTGCTCATAGTGCTTCACTTATATCTTTTGAGCGTGATAATTTTTGCTCTAGTGCTTCACTTAGATCTTTTTGAGCACGGTGGTGGATTTGTTTTAAAGAAACTTGATCTTTCATGCTTCACTTAGATTATTTTGAGAGTCGTCAATAGCATGGTAATTTGCTTAATGTTAATATACTTGGTGTTCAAGATATGTGAAACTTTCTTTTGAGTGCATTGAATACTAAGATAAGTCTGATGCTTGATAATTGTTTTGAGATATGGAGGTGATAATATCATAGTCGTGCTAGTTGCGTGATTATGAATTTGAGAAATACTTGTGTTGAAGTTTGCAAATCCCGTAGCATGCACGTATGGTTAAAGTTATGTAACAAATTTGAAACATGAAATGTACCTGGCTTGTGCATCCTTATGAGTGGCGATCGGGGATGAGCGATGGTCTTTTCCTACCAATCTATCCCCCTAGGAGCATGTGCGTAGTATTTGAATTTTTTATGACTTCTAAATTTTTGCAACAAGTATATGAGTTCTTTTGACTAATGTTGAGTCCATGGATTATACGCACTCTCACCTTTCCGCCTTTGCTAGCCTCTTCGGTACCGTGCATTGCCCTTTCTCACATTGAGAGTTGGCACAAACTTCGCCGGTGCATCCAAACCCCGTGATATGATACGCTCTATCACACATAAACCTCCTTATATCTTCCACAAAACAGCCACCATACCTACCTATTATGGCATTTCCATAGCCATTCTGAGATATATTGCCATGCAACTTCCATCATCATCATCGTGACATGCATTACTTTTGTCATATTGCCATTGCATGATCTTGTAGTTGACATCGTATTTGTGGCAAAGCCACCATGCATTATTTTCCATACATGTCACTCTTGATTCATTGCACCATCCCGGTACACCGCCGGAGGCATTCATATAGAGTCATATCTTGTTCTAAGTTTCGAGTTGTAATCCTTATGTTGTAATCGATAGAAGTGTGACGATCATCATTATTAGAGCATTACCCAAAAAAAAGAGAAAGGCAAAAAAAGGGAAAGGCCCAAAAAAAGAAAAAAAGGGCAATGCTACTATCTCTTTTTCCACACTTGTGCTTCAAAGTAGCACCTTGTTCTTCATGTAGTGAGTCTCATATATTGTGCTTCAAAGTAGCACCTTGTTCCTCATGTAGTGAGTCTCATAAGTTGTCTTTTCATACTAGTGGGAATTTTTCATTATAGAACTTGGCTTGTATATTCCTACGATGGGCTTCCTCAAATGTCCTAGGTCTTTGTGAGCAAGCAAGTAGGATGCACACCCACTAGTTTTATTTTGTTGAGCATTCATAGCTCTAGTGCATCCATTGCATGGCAATCCCTACTCCTCATGTTGACATCAATTGATGGGCATCTCCATAGCCCGTTGATTAGCCTCGTCAACGTGAGACTTTCTCCTTTTTGTTTTCTCCACACAATCCCCATCATCATAATCTATTCCACCCATAGTGCTATATACATGGCTCACGCTCATGTATTGCGTGAAGGTTGAAAAAGTTTGAGATTATTTAAGTATGAAACAATTGCTTGGCTTGTCATCGGGGGTATAGAAGTTGGGAACATCTTTGTGTGACGAAAATGAAGCATAGCCTAACTATACGATTTTGTGGGGATGACCTTTCTTTTGCCATGTTATTTTGAGAAGACATGATTGCTTTGATTAGTATGCTTGAAGTATTATTATTTCTTTGTCAATATGAACTTTTGTCTTGAATCTTTCGGATCTGAATATTCATATCACAATTAAGAAGATTTACATTGAAATTATGCCAAAGTATCACTCCGCATCAAAAATTCTTTTTTATCATTTACCTACTCGAGGACGAGTAGGAATTAAGCTTGGGGATGCTTGATACGTCTCCAACGTATCTATAATTTTTGATTGCTCCATGCTACTTTATCTACTGTTTTGGACTATATTGGGCTTAATTTTCCACTTTTATATTATTTTTGGGACTAACCTATTAACCGGAGGCCTAGCCCAGAATTGTTGTTTTTTGCCTTTTTCAGTGTTTCGAAGAAACAGAATATCAAACGAAGTCCAAACGGAATGAAACCTTCGGGAACGTGATTTTCTCATCAGATAAGATCCAGGAGACTTGGATCCTCCGTCAAGAGAGCCACGAGGCGGTCACAGTGGTGGAGGGCGCGCCCCTCCCCCCTGGGCGCGCCCCCTACCTCGTGGGCCCCTCGGAGCTCCACCGATGTACTCCTTCCTCCTATATATACCTACGTATCCCCGTATGATCCCAGGAGAGCCAAAAACCTAATTCCACCGCCGCAACCTTCTGTATCCACGAGATCCCATCTCGGGGCCTGTTCCGGAGCTCCGCCGGAGGGGGCATCCACCACGGAGGGCTTCTACATCATCACCATGGCCCCTCCGATGAAGTGTGAGTAGTTTACTTCAGACCTTCGGGTCCATAGCTTGGAGCTAGATGGCTTCTTCTCTCTTTTTGGATCTCAATACAATATTCTCCCCCTCTCTTGTGGAGATCTATTCGATGTAATCTTCTTTTTGCGGTGTGTTTGGTGAGACCGACGAATTGTGGGTTTATGATCCAGTATTATCTATGGAAAATATTTGATTCTTCTCTGAATTCTTTTATGTATGATTGAGTTATCTTTGCAAGTCTCTTCAAATTATCCGTTTGGTTTGGCCAACTAGATTGGTAGTTCTTGCAATGGGAGAAGTGCATGGCTTTGGGTTCAATCTTGCGGTGTCCTTACTCAGTGAGAGAAAGAGTTGCAAGGCACGTATTGTATTGTTTCCATCAAGGATAACAAGATGGGGTTTTTATCATATTGCATGAATTTATCCCTCTACATCATGTCATCTTGCTTAAGGCGTTACTCTGTTTTTACTTAATACTCTAGATGCATGCTGGATAGCGGTCGATGAGTGGAGTAATAGTAGTAGATGCAGAATCATTTCGATCTACTTGTCTCGGACGTGATGCCTATATACATGATTATTTCCTAGATATACTCATAACTATGCTCAATTCTGTCAATTGCTCAATAGTAATTTGTTCACCCACCGTAGAATACTTATGCTCTCGAGAGAAGCCACTAGTGAAACCTATGGCCCCCAGGTCTATTCTCATCATATCAATCTCTATCACTTTATTTACTTGCTTTGTTTTTACTTTACCTTTACTTTTTACTTTGCATCTATCTATCAAAAATACCAAAAATATTATCTCTATCAGATCTCACTCTCGTAAGTGACCGCGAAGGGATTGACAACCCCTAAGCGTTGGTTGCGAGTTGCTATCGTGTTGTGCAGGTACGAGGGACTTGCATGTGAGCTCCTACTGGATTGATACCTTGGTGCTCAAAAACTGAGGGAAATACTTACGCTATTGTGCTGCATCATCCTCTCCTCTTTGGGGAAAACCAACGCAAGCTCGATACGTAGCAAGAGCCAACCGGCTTGGACGGAACAGGCGATGGAAACGAGGCCTGGCATACTGCAGAGCGGAAGAAACGGCCTTGTGTTTGACCGACCACGTTCGAAACGGGATCCTGTTCATCGGGAGGGGTCTAGCGTACCGCAAAACGGAGGAAATGGACCTCCTACGGTCGAAACGGGGGTCCTGTTGATCGGGAGGGGTGTGGCGTACCGCAAAACGGATGAAACGGACTTGTGTTGGAGTGCTACGATCGAAACGGGGGTCCTGTTCATCGGGAGGGGTGTGGCGTACCGCAAAACGGGACTCCACGAGATACTGTTCATCTCCACCATCGACCTCCTCCAGCCTCCACGAGCTACTGTTCATCCACCATCGACCTTCTCTAGCCTCCACCTGCGACTGTTCATCCACGAGCTCTTGTTCATCCAGCCTCCACCGCGCGCTACTCCACCGGCTACTGTTCAACCACCCCTCTCCACGAGCTCCTGTTCAACCACCCCTCCACGGGCTACTGTTCATCCACCCCTCCATCATCTACTGTTCATCCACCCCTCCATGGGGTCGTCCTGTTCATCCAGCCCTCCACGGGGTTCTGTTCATCCAGCCCCAACCAGCTCGATCGATTGGGGTCCTGTTCATCTAGAGGCAACGCCACAGGGTCATGTTCATCCACCCCCACCGCTCACTGTTCATCCAACCCCCCCCCCTCCCGCAACGCTCACTATTCATCCAGAGGCAGCATGGGTCGGCTTCAGTTAGCAGCAGTAGCGAAGGAATCGCTCAATCAGGTTCAGTTAACAGCCATTGATCGATCGCTCGGTTCAGTAATGCGTAGCCTGCAGTGCAACCGCTCGGGTTTAGTTAGAGCCCAACGCCTCGCTCGGGTTCAATTAGAGCCAATGCCTCGCACACACGCGCGTACGTGTACGAGAGAAATGCGCATCGCTCGGCCCCCGACCACCCACCGTAACCAGGAACTCGCCGAAATTTTCCTCGCCCTCGCTTCTACCACGGTTTTTTCCGTCATGGATGGCCCAAAGAATGTCATGCAGCTGCGTCTCCGGCCCGCCCAGGACGAAAAGCCCATTTTCTATCATGATTTTTTGTCATAGAAGTAGGATCCCACCACATCTACGATGATACATGGTTTTGTCACAATTATGGTCATAGAAGTGTCATAAGTATGACAGAAAAAATTTCGTTCGGCCCAAAATGTCATGGGTGTGTCTTTTTTTGTAGTGGAATGAGTCTCTTGAGGCTATTGCATGAGAAGGCCAGACACCAACGACCCCAGGAGGTGACGTGAACAGGGTCGGCCCGCCAGACAGAGCTCAGCCGTTGGGTTTATCGACGCTGCAGGGACGGATCCGAGCACAGACGTCGTGCCCAGTCTTCTCATGCAAAGATCCTGAAGAAAAACAATCGGCGCGTAGTTCCTATGGCCACAAGGGCACCAGGTCGCGCACCCTCACTTATCCACCCGCGATTAGCTCATGCGAGAACAAGGCACCAAGGGCCATGGGAGGTGACGTACACGGGGACTGGCCCGTGAGCCAGAGCTCAGCCTCTTGGGTTTAGCGACACTACAGGGACGGACCCAAGCACAGACGTCATGCCAGTCCTTAATCATGAGGCGGTCGCGGGAGGGCTCACAAGGGTGCGAGATGTTCTTGGCGACAAAGCGTCGGTCAGGCAGTTGATAATCTTAAGGTAACTTGTGAATGAAGGTAAACTAGCTCCGATAGATGCAAAAGGGATACATGCCGCAGGGACAGACCCACGCGGCCTGGGGATGATACAGCCCCAAACTGGACGAACTACAGAGATGTCACCTTGTACCATCGCTGAAGAGGTGTTGTGGTAGCGGAAGACGCGCGCTGCTGGAGTCGTTCCTCATGAGCCGCCCTGGCTCCGAGCCTCGGGAGGCCCAGAGGATTCATGAGGTTCCTAGAGGCGCTCCTCCATCTCCACCAGGATCACCTGGTACCTGGCCTCGCGAGCTGCCAGGGCATGCATTGTGCAGCACCGGAACACCACGGCTGCACCAAGCAGGCCGAAGGGCATGCGGACGTAGCTGTGGGGTGGACCCTCGCATCGACTGACACGAGACGGCTAGAAGAGCTGCCGAGATGCGGCCCTGTTGAGCCCTAGAATGTCGACACATACGCAGAACTCCTTACCCTTGCCAGGAAAGTGAGCCGTGCCTCGCGGTAGGTGGCGATCACCTTGCAGAACCCTTACCTCTTAAATCTCATCGATTGCCTTGCTCATGAACTCCTGAGCGCCTGGCGCCTCCCGCCTGACGCCTTCTCTTGGAAAGCGTGCGCTGAAGCGCACCTCCACTTGGTGCCCGAGCGTCTCCCTCATGACCCTTGCTAGGTCTAAGGCCCTCCCAAGGAGAGTCCCCGAGCCCAGCCTGAGAGGGGCGCTGGGCGCACCTTCCTATGTGATGGGTGAAGGCGCCCCGTCCGGGGACGCGAGACTGAGCGCGACGCCCTCGGGCGATGCTTCCTCACGAGATCCCTGACCCAGCTGCAGCTTCTTTGTCTTGGGGGCGACCTCCAAAGGGAGGGCACCACCCTCATCTTCGGGGCTCTCAACTGCTGCAGCTTGGAAGGTGCGCTCGTGGGAGCACAGCACGTCCTTTTCCTGGCATGCGACCGTGATGACGTCACCACTTCCTGGCATCTTGAGGACATTGTAGCCGTGGTGCATTGCTGCCATGAACTTGGCCAGTGCTGGGTACCCTAGGATGGTGTTTTAGGGCAGGCGAATGTCGGCGACATCGAAGTCGATGAGCTCAGTGTAGTAGTTGTTGCATTCGCCGAAGGTGACAGGGAGGTGGACCTGCCCTATCGGGTGTGTGGAATCGTCAGTGCCTCTTGAAAATGGCTTAGTTGGCTGGAGCTGGTAGTATGGCACTTGGAGTTTGTCGAACGTTTGAATGGATAGGTCATTGAGCCCCGCTCCACCATCGATGAGAGTCTTGGTGAAAACCACATTGCTGATGACGGGAGAGCAGAGCATGGGGAGCGCGCTAGCAGTGGCCGCGCACTTGTGTTGGTCTGAGGAGCTGAAGGTGATGGCGCACTTGGACCACCTAAGAGGGCGAGTTGCTTTAGGCTTGGGGAGTGCTGCGTTCACATCGCGCGCGAACTGCTTGAAGATGCGGTGAGAAGCTGGGGCCTGCGAGCTGCCTAGGATGCAAGTGATGGCTCGAGGCTCCTGGAAGCCCGCAGCCCCCTCGCGCTGGAGGTGATCTTCGTTCCTTCTTGATGGTGGAGGCAGTGGAGGTAGATCGGCATTGCCCTGAGGGCGCTCCTCACAAGGTTGCTCCCTCCAGGCGCCCTCGCGAGGTTGGCCCTGCCAACGGTCCTCTCAAGGATGGTCGCGCCACTCTTGGCGATGGTCGTGTCCGTCCCAGTGTCCTCCTCCTCTGCCACCTTCGCGGCCATAGCCTCGATCGTTGCGCTCGGGGCGTCGACCGAGGTGCCTGTCGCGGAGGGCCCTGAGCTCCTGGCAGTCGTTGGTGTTGTGGCTATGGACCTTGTGGAAGACGCAAAACGGTCGGTTGCTCTTGGACGACTCGAGGTGGTCGCAGCCGCGCTTCATCTCCGGCTCGGCTGCGAGCATGGCTGGCCCCTTGCACTTCACATCCTTGGCCTTGGCCTTCTTGTCTTCTGGGTCAGCATCAGGGAGCTCGAGGAGGGAGAGGCGCCCCTCCTCAGCCCTTGCACACTTATTCGGCATGTTGAACATGGGCCGCGCAGAGGTCCTCATGGATGGCAAGCTCCTCCTTCATCTTGACATCACGAACGCCATCAGTGAATGTTGAGATGATGGCCTCGTCCGACACCTTGGGGATCTTGAGGCGAACATTGTTGAAGCGCTAGATATACTTCTGCAGGGTCTCTCCTGGCTGCTGCTTGATGCGACACAAGTCACCCGCGACCGATGGACGGTCGCGAGTGCCCTAGAAGTTGGCGATGAAGCGGCCGTGCATCTCCTCCCAGGAGGAGACCAATCCCTCGGGGTGGTTCAGGAGCCAAGAATGTGCACCATCCTTGAGGGCCATAGGGAACTAGTTCGCCATGATCATCTCGTCGTCGCTAGCCGCCTTGATGCTCAGCTCACAGAGCTGCAGGAACTCGGCGGGGTCGGCGATGCCGTTGTAGTGTGGGGGCAGGGCAGGCTTGAACTTTCTCGTCCAGATGATGTTGCGGAGCTCCGAGGTGAACTGTGACACCTGACGGTGGCCATTGGAGCCCATCGAGGAGGTAGAACTTGGTCCTGGTGCACGCACGCCGCCACCTCCTGTGGCGGCACGCGGGCCTGACGCGGGGGTGCAGGAAGCACGCACGCCTCCCCTTGAGGTCGCTACACCACTTGGCAGCTCACCTCCTCCCGAGCAGGCGCCGAGCGCGGTGGGCCGTGTCGCGGCGCCACACGCCTTGGCTCGATGATGATGCTCTAGGCCAGAGGTGGTGGAGAAGCCCCGTGAGCCACGTCGCCCACGGCAGGTAGCAGCTGCGGCACTGAGCGGGCTGGTGCAGTGGAGCTCCCAGCCGCACTGACGAGCTCAGCGATCCGCTCGAGCCATTCCTCATAGAAGTTGTCGAAAGAGAGGTAGCAAAGGAGCTCCCGCACCATGAGCAGAGCGTCCTGCGCGTTCGCCGGGCCGTGACGCGTGTGGGAGGACGAAGCTGCTGGGGTTAGTGACGGAGTGGTGGTGCGCCTGTCGCGGCGCACCAAAGGGTGCAGCGAAGAAGCTTGCTTCTCATTGTCGGTGTCAAAACCGGCGGATATCGAGTAGGGGGTCCTGATCTGTGCGTCTTAGGCTGATGGTAACAGGAAGCAAGGGACACAATGTTTTCCCAGGTTCGGGCCCTATCGATGGAGGTAAAACCCTACTTCCTGCTTGATTAATATTGAAGATATGAGTAGTACAAGAGTAGATCTACCACGAGATCATAGAGGCTAAACCCTAGGAGCTAGCCTATGATGGTATGATTGTAATTGTGATCGGCCTTCTAAGGACCATCCTCTCCAGTTTATATAGACACCGGAGAGGGATAGGGTTTACATGGAGTCGGTTGCAAGGAAGGAAATCTAATATCCGGATCGCCAAGCTTGTCTTCCACGCAAAGGAGAGTCCCATCCGGACACGGGCCGAAGTCTTGAGTCTTGTATCTTCACGCTTCGATAGTCTGGACGATGTATATAGTCCGGCTGTCCGGATACCCCCTAACCCAGGACTCCCTCAGTAGCCCCTGAACCAGGCTTCAATGACGATGAGTCCGGTGCGCAGTCTTGTCTTCGGCATTGCAGGGCAGGTTCCTTCTCCGAATACTCCAAAGTTATTTATCAAACACGTAGATCGTGTCCGGATCTGCAAGATGGTAAATTCGTTCTGCTGGCAAACTTTTGTACGTTGAGCTCCTGCATCATGGCCTGGTCCAACATGAATCGGCGATTCCTGCTCCACCTTGACCCGCATCGCGAGGTGGTTTTATTGGCACATCCTACCAAAGCAGAGATCGTGTTCCTCTTATTGCGGGACCTCTCATCAATATGGGCGTGTATGACCCCACGGCGACCGTTGGTATGACTCCGTGTATTTTAGATAAGTCTCAAGCGGTCACGCTGAGGACTCTTGATATTCATCCTCTTTATAAGGGGGCGGAGGCCTACACCTATTTTCCACCTCTCCTGCTCCTTCTCGCACCTCGAGCTCCAGCACTCAAAACCTAAGCCTCAACACCCCAGATCCTCCAGTATGTCCGGATCCGACGCAAAAGGCCGGTGGGTGGCCTCCTCAATCCAGGAGGAGGATTTTACCAAGCTTAGGGAGGTTGTATACCTGACCGCCGATATCCAGCACAGGCTTCCTACTCCAGGGCAAGTTATCCCCATGCCGGAGCCCAATGAGAGCGTCATGTTCGTTCCTCACTTCCTCCAAGGCCTAGGCCTCACCCTCGTCCCCTTTGTGAGGGGGCTCATGTTCTACTACGGCTTGGATTTCCATGATCAGGCTCCAGAAGCCATCCTCCACATCTCGTCATTTATTATTGTGTGCGAGGCTTTTCTCCACGTCAACCCACACTTCGGCTTATGGCTCAAGACCTTCAATGTGAGGCCGAAGATGATCGAGGTGCAACACGCGGAGTGCGGAGGTGCCGTGATAAGCAAGAACGTCGATGCCCCATGGCCAGAGGGTTCCTTTCCGGAAGTATCCGATGTGTGGCAACGGAGGTGGTTTTATGTCACAGCTCCCAGAGGCACAAAGTGGGTAGCCGCCCCCGAGTTCCGCTCGGGCCCTCCGTCACAGTTGGCATCTTGGACCGACGTAGGACGGAATTACGGGCCTGCTGGCGATGTACCAGAACTGCAGAATCGTATCCGGGGGCTTATAGAGAGAGACATAAATCTTGTCAGCATAATGCAAGTGATGCTAATCCGGCGGACGCTGCCATGCAAACGTCGGCCTCTCCAGATGTGGGAGTTCAATCCGGAGGGTCCGCGGACTATTAAGCACTTCTTCGGCCTAAAGCTCGAAGGAATGTGTAAATTATTCTTTGTACCACAAGTAAAGTGTCCGGACACCATCGAGGATGTGGGCCTAAGCTGCAATCGCCTAGACGCCCAAGTAAGTAACCTTAAAGCCGGACACTTCATTTATATTTATCATAATTGTAATTCTAAAAATCCCTCCGTGGCCAGGAATGGCTCAACAAGGTGGAGAGAATCAGGTGTCCGGCACCACTTCCTGAAGGCTCGCCTGGTCCAACCATTGCAAAGATGCTTGACCGGGCGCTCAACAAAATCCCCTTAGGGAAAGGCGAAGGAAAGGGCAGCGAAACCGCACTACACATCCAGACCGGAGGAATCGCTACCTCTACTATGGAGGATAGCCGGGAAGGGGAGGTTAAAGCTTCCTCCCCACGCGGGAAGAAGAGGGCGGCCCCCGAAGACTTGGAGGCGGAGACGCCCAAGCAAGGGAAGAAGGTATCACCAGGGGGCTCTGCCGCGACGAGAACCCTTACCGCATCGTGCCCACCAACGGGCCAGCCCTCCACCGAGCCGTAAGTTATTCAGTAATTCAAAGGTATGGCGTTACTCCGAGATCCGTAACCGGGACTTCATCTTTTGAAGTCTGGCGAGCAGCTCTTCTCAATAGAGTTCGTCTTCAGGGGACCTTCGTCTTGAGATGATGGAGAGTGAGGCTCCACCCACCTCTCCGCCTCATGAAGCGGGTGACACGGAGGTGTCGTCACGGAGGAGTCCGGATCTACCGCGCCGGAAGCGAACACGTCAGTCACCCTGAGCCCGGAGCATTTAGCTCCCACGGGGGGTGATGGGAAGGGTCCGGTACAGTTCGATGTCCGGCCGGACATACTGACAGGCTTTCTGGAGCGAGTTGCACTCTCGGAGGAGCACCGCTCCTTAATGAGCATGGTGCTCACGAAGATTTCATCCGCTACCAGCGGTTTGAATGAGGCATTTACAAGCCTGCTCAAAGGCTTTGAGGTATGCAGTGAAAAATGCACTCCTTTTTTATGAAGCACGCACTAGGTGTGCTCCCTATGGATAGTAGCCCCTGAGACTCTGGTTGCCCGCCATAGGCGGCAAACGGGGGATCATATACTAATGGTTGCGTTGTATATATGTGCGGGTATGCAATGATCTGGCAGCCGACCAGTCTGTTGAAGTTGCCGAACTAAGAAGGCAGATCGGATCTATTGATGCCTTTATCACGCTGGTGAACAAACGGCTTGAAGAATCCCATGGTATGTACTCTGCTTCCCTTATTATATTGTATAGGAAAATGCGAGAATGGCATAATGTTAATGCCCTGTGTATGCACTGCAGATGGTGCCGCTGCCGTGGAGGCCCTAAGGTCCAAGCTCACTCAAGCCAAGGAACAAGCTCGGGCTAGCAATGCGGCTGCCGTAAAGGCAGCCGAAGAGTTGAGAGCCGAACAGGCTACTCATCGCTGAAGCGAGGAGAAGATAGCCGAAATGGCTGAAGAGTTGAAAAATGCTGCCGACCGGTATGTGCTCCTTGAAAAGGAGAGTAAGGCTAGTGTGTTCTGTTTCCGCCACGATAAAGACGCACGGAAGAACTATGGTATGCCCAGCGCGTGGAGGATCCGTTGAGAGTGTCCCTTGTCTCAGTAGGGAACAGTACCTATTGTCTTGGAAAAAAAGGTCAGTGCTACGGTCCCCTATTGTTTGATGCAATATTGACCGGTGCGGATCACGTTCTACTACCTCCCGTCCGTGGTTCGACCTCCCGTAGTGGTCCTTGCTTTTCTTTTTAAAAGCTCCGCAGGGCCAATTTTGTGTACTTGCTCAGCGTGCCCCCCTTTCGTCGAGTGCCCCGCCCGGTTCACAGGGCTACGATTCTTTTATCACGAAAGCATGTCGGGCGAAGGAATAAAACGCGTACAACACTAGCTTGACAAGGCGCTTAATGCCGCCAAGGAGATGCGGATCGAGATCCGGGGCATGCGGGAGGAGCTCCAATAGGCCGACAAAATCGTGGCTAGGGGCTCCTACCTACTGCAGACGAAGTTTTTGGATCCAAAGTATGCTCCCCTGGCTGGGCGTTGGAGTCCTGCAGACGCATATGCGGACTTGACGAATAGTACAGCTGACGCCGCCAAGTTCTTCGAGGATCAAGGTGATAAGGAAGTGGAGAAGCTTTTCTGGTCGCAGTTCAATGCTTCTAATCGCCCGCTGCCATTGAATGAGAAGGTGGCTGCTGTGGCGGAGCTTCATAGGTTGTCCGGGCTTGCAATGCGGTCTGTAATAGGCCATTTTTGGCCGAAGGGGCCCAAGTCGAATAGTTATTTTGGTTTGGTGCAACAATTACTTGGGGCCATGACTCGGATCGACGCCATGAGGAGGTCGGCGTGCATAGATGGTGCATGGATGGCTCTTGCCCGCGTAAAATCCTATTGGATGGATATGGAGGCCACCATTATAGCGATCCAGGATCCGGTGGGGGGGGGGGGCAATATCCGGCCGAGCACTACTTGGCGCAGGTCACAGAGGGTGCTCGCCTAATAGAGCCGCAGTGCTCGAAGAATATTTTGTTCGAGTGATAAGTCGAATCATTGTAAAAATAATGTTTATTTTGATTATGAGGCTATATTTATATTTTTTGCCTGAAAATATGATTGTGTCCCCTGTATGGCAATTCTTATATGTATAAGTAGTCCGAAAGATAGCAGTCGTTGGCTTCAGCCCCCACGCATACAATGTGGGGGTGTTCGCGAATAATATGCGTAGTCACACTTGATCCAACGTCTTGGTCCATTAAGGAGGTGATTGCACGTCGAACTAGGCAACCGGACTATATAGCTATAACACTTTCGCTTAGCCATGTGGATATAATGGTGGGGCTACTATATAGCGCCTGGTACCTTCGCGGGCATTCGAATATGGGCGCGTGTGTACATGGCTGAAAAACAGCCCTTCGTTAATGAGGAGGAATCCTAGAGATTCTGGTGAGTCTTCGAGTGGTTGAACAGTCTCTCGCTGTATCATGATAGTCAGTTTTCGACTTTCTTTACTGAGGCACTCATCCGGAATAACCAGGGCACAATCGAAGTAGTTCTCCTTTGGCCTACCTTAGCCGATAATAACACAATGTAAGGCGGCAAACCCAGGAGCTGGGCGAACCCAACATTTGACCCAAGACATGATTCGGAGCTGATGCATATAAGGCCAAACTTGTGACGCCGAACACTCCCGAAGGTGTTTGTACTTTATAACAGAAGATGGGCTCAAGAATTCCCATTCAATATGAACCCTGTGTTTCCAGGTACGTGCGGTAATCTATCATGGCGAAATGCCAATAACGACAGTATCCTCTGTGGGTATGGAACCCATGGGATGGTTTAAACAACAAGAGGCAATAGAAAAGGTTTACACAGGGGCTTAATCTAAAGAGAAACCTGTTGAACGGGGCCCTGTTGCACGTCTGCGCCTTTGTCTCCGTTGTGCCATATCCTGGAAGGGTATCGTGCGAACGTTATCTATGAAAAAAGGAAAACTCATAGGAGAATGTAACGTAAGTATGCGATAGATAGTAAAAGTGTAAGATGATGGCCTGCCAATAAGGTAGAGCCAAGTTTTGGGGCTACATTAAATATTTATAGCCCCTGGTTTCTGCTATGGGATTACATAAATGGTGTCCGGTTGAATTTTATCCGGGCTACCGGACTCGTCTAATCGTGTCTGTGGTCTTAATGACCAGTCGTTTTTTATGGCATTAGAGGCCACTTATAGTCCAGCCGCCAGGGCTGTCGCGTGTTCCTCTGCGCGTGAAGAGCGCTCTGTGATTCCGCTAACGGTGATGACGCCATGTGGACCGGGCATCTTGAGTGTAAGGTAGCCATAATGGGGCAATGCATTGAAGCGGGCGAAGGCCGGTCTTCCAAGCAGTGCATGATAGCCGCTTTGGAAGGGTGCAACGATGAAGAGTAGTTCTTCACTTCTAGAGTTGCCTGGGCGGCCAAATGTTACCCTCAGTACGACGGAGACCCTGCCGTAGGCTTCAATGCCTGGTATCACCCCTTCAAAGGTGGTGTTGCTTTGGCTATGTCGGTGTACTAGAGTAGGGGTACCCTAGTATCCCGAACTTGTGCACGGGCAGTTGCAACACCCTGCGGCAAGGCTTGCCGGGCGACTGCCAAGGTCCTCCGTGGTTCCCTTGGAGCCATTCAAGAACAAAGTATTCAAGCCAAGGAGACAAGGCCCCAGCAAGAGGAGCTTGCCGGGAAGGCCAACCAAGGCATCCCAAGGAACTTGCCGCGACGCGCCACGCATCCCGGCAAGGCAACAAGGCCCCAGCAAGAGGAGCTTGCCGGGAAGACCAACCAAGGCATCTCGAGGCCTGGTGAGCGACAAGCTTCCGGGCGCGACAAGACGACGACCGCGGCAAGGCGCTTGCCGCGGCAAGTAACCACTCTGTACCCACGCTCCAGCACATCCGCCAACGTATCGCTCTGGGGGCCTTTCCAGGCGCGCGTGGCGTGAGGCTGTGCAGCCAGCGGTGCGCGGTGGCATGCGACGCTGACAAGATCGCCATCGTGGCGAACGGTGGCGTCCCTGGCAGTCCCTTTCTGCACTGTTTGGGCGACACAGACGGGCATTTAATGCCTTTGTCCCCTGCCGTCAGGGTTAGGTAGGATACACTGTGGAAGTAGGTATACCAACCGCAAAACTTTTTACGCTTTTACCCTCCTCTGCGTTGCCACTTGTCGGTGACCCCTTGAGCATATAAAAGGAGGCCCATGCGCAACGTAAGGGGGGTTCGGCTCATTCGGAAGCCAGAAAAACACTTAGCTCTCTAGAGCAAGAACAGAAGGCAATCAGACAAGCAGCAGTAGGAGTATTATCTCTCCGGAGAGCTCCGAAGCTGGGTAAACTGCTCGTGTGCTTCGCCTCGATCCGCTCTTCGTGCGATCTCCGCCCCCCGCCGAACCGAAAGGGGCCCGGTCCGCCGGCCCCATAGGTGTTCGTGGATCAGCTTCCCCGACATCTTTGGCGCACCAGGTAGGGGGCGTCGAGATTGCGTGAACCTGATCCGGCGTTCACACGAGCCAGATCCTCATTTTCTTCATCGACATGCCACCGAAGAAGAAGACTTCGGCGGCAGCTACTCCGTCCACGTCATTTCTACCACCACCGGAGCAAACGGGTGGTGGGGAGGGCGCCGGCAGAAGAACGGACGTCGACAAGGAAGCTCACGATGCTGCCAGGTCCAAGGACAAGGCTGCACAGACCTGGCGTCTGTACATGTCCCGCGCCCATCTCAGGAGGCGCAGGACCGACAGTGTCATGGTATTCGCAGTACCATACGTTCGTTGGGACAAGATCAAGCTGGTGGATCTCGGGTTGCTCAAGACCAGCATGCACGCCAACGTGCTGGCACGAGCGAGACGCGGTCGCCTGGACGGGATGCTGCTCCTTCTAACATAGTTAGAAGTCCGAGCATATCCCGCTCCTCGCACCGTTCGCCATTGCCACCCACCACTCCAGCAGAAGCTTTGGCGCGAGCTCAACTGCTCCTGGATTACCCTCCAGCGGAAGACAAGATCGACCAATAGAGGGCCACCATTCAAAGTCTCATCGGCTTTGCCAACGGCAACACTCCGCGGCAGCCAAGTGCATCGCGGCCGCGGCAGGGCTGCCGGGCATGAGCCGGTGGCGACGAAACCGGTGGGGGTGCAACCACCATGCACTCTCCATCCCGAAGGCCAAGATCGCTGACTCGTCGGATCCACCTCGACAGCGACTCCACCGCATCGTCAGATCCACGAGCTCGTCGCGATCAGCGCCAAGTTCTTCACGAACGACAGCAAGAAGACGCTCGTACTCACATCGAGCGCCGAAGAGAAGCGTGACGTCAATCCGACAAGCGCGCTGGGCCCTCTGTTGACATGCATGCGCGAGGGGAACCAGGCGACTTGCCATACGCGGTAGGTTGCCCTGCGTTCACTCGTGAGCTGCGGCAAGTCCAGTGGCCCAGCACAAAGAATTTCAAGCCAGATGTACCAGAGAAGTACGATGGCAAGACGCATCCGTCGGAGTTCCTCAGCATCTACACCATCGCGGTGCATGCTGCCGGAGGACGGGACGACAAGATCCTTGCCAACTACTTCCCGCTGGTGCTCAAGCCCAATGTCAGATCCTGGCTCATGCACTTGCCGGACAACTCCATATCCTCCTGGGCTGACCTATGCCATCAGTTTGTCGGCGCCTTTACAGGCGGCCACAAGCCTCACGGCCAGGAGAGCGACCTTCATCTGCTCTCCCAGAAGGAAGGAGAGCCCCTGCGCAAGTACATTCAGAGATTCAGCCGCGTACAGCACAACATCCCAGATGTCCACCCTGCCGCGGTAATCAGCGCGTTCCATCAGAACGTGCGGAACCGCAGGATGCGGGAGGAGATGGCGATGTGCAAGATCAGAAATGTCAGTGAGCTATATGCCCTGGCCAACAAGTGTGCATGTGCTGAGGAAGGGAGGAAACTCCCCGGAGAGAACACAGGAGCAGGAGGATCTGATAGTGAGGAAACTGCCCCGGCAAGGAAGAACCGGCGGCAGAACAACAAGAAGAAGAAAGGCAAAGATGTGCTAGTTGTTGAGCAGTCCGGCAAGAAAGCCGAAGCTGGTAGCTCCGCCAAGGAGGTTGCTGCAGCTGTGGCGGTCGCCGACAAGCAGGACAGCACCAACAAGCAGTATTGCAAGATCCACCGCACCAAGGGCCATGACCTCCAGAGCTGCAAGAAGGTCGAGCAGCTTGTTGAGCAGCAAAAGGCTGAATACGAGCGGCGCGACAAGGAGAAAGCCCAGGAAGGTGCTGGAGGAGCCAGCAGGAAATGTCCCGGCCGAGGAGGACGCCGCGGCAAGGCCAAGCAGCGGCAAGGAGACAGACCTCCCCGCGGCCGCAACAAGGATGAAGACGACGACGACGATGAAGATATGGATGAAGATGAGACCGATGAGAAGGAGTTCCAGAATGCCACAGAGGTCCTGTGCGTTGACGGTGGTGCTTCTGCGCATACTTCACACCGCCAGCTCAAGCAGTGGGTGCGGGAAGTCAATGCGGCAGAACCACCCGTCGAGTCACGCAAGCCTCTGAAATGGTCCAGCACGCCTATCATCTTTGATATTGAGGACCACCCTGATCGCATAACTGCGGTCGGGTGCTTGCCGATGTTGGTTTCACCAACTATCCGCAACCTCAAGGTCACTAAGATGCTAGTTGACGGCGGGGCCGGCTTGAACTTGATCTCCTCCGCGGTACTCCAGAAGCTTCAGATCCCTGATGGCGAGCTCGAAGAGACCGGCACGTTCCAAGGAATCAATCCGGGAAGAAGCAAGCCGAAGGGAAAGATCACGTTGCCGGTAACATTTGGCAGCGAGTTGAACTTCAGGACTGAGAGGGTCACTTTTGACGTTGCTGACTTTCCATTGCCTTACAATGGGATACTTGGCCGTCCAGCACTCGCCAAGTTCATGGCAGCCTCTCATTATGCATACAACGTACTGAAGATGCCAGGCCCGATAAGTGTCATCTCTGTCCCTAGAGACAAGAAGGATGCCCTTATCTGCGCCGACAAGATTTACCGGGAAGCAGCAGCCGCAACAGATCACAGGTCACTTGCCGCTGAAGCTCCCGGGGCGAAGAAGAAGACCAAGTCCGGCAAGAGTTCTGATGCCCACTCCGGCAAGCGCACCTCCTCGGAGTGCTGCGCTACCGTCGAGGACGCACCATCGAGCTCCAGCGGCAAGTGTAAGAAGACAACGGCAGCTCCACCAGAGACCAAGAGGGTGTCCGCCAAGGAGGATGGCACTGGTGGCACCTTCACCATCAGTGCCACTCTCGACCCTAAATAGGAAAGCGCGCTCATTGCTTTCCTGCGGGAGAACGTCGACGTGTTTGCATGGCAACCGTCTGACATCCTCGGTGTTCCCAGGAAAGTAATCGAGCACCATCTTGCCGTCTGTCCTCATGCGCGGCCCGTCAAGCAGAAAGTCAGGAAACAGGCATTGGAGCGCCAAGAATTCATTGCAGAAGAGATCAAGAAATTGGAAGTAGCAGGCCTTGTCAGAGGAGTGCTCCATCCTACATCGTTGGCCAATCCTGTAGTCGTGCGTAAGGCAAACGGGAAATGGAGGCTTTGTATTGACTTTACCGATGTTAATAAAGCTTGTCCCAAAGACCCATTTCCCTTGCTGCGCATCGACCAGATTGTTGACTCCACGACCGGATGTGACTTGCTTTCATTTCTTGATGCATACTCAGGATATCATCAGATCTTCATGGCAGAAGAGGATGACGAGAAGACCGCATTCATTACCCCATGTGGCACATACTGTTTCGTACGGATGCCTTTTGGTTTAAAGAATGCTGGATCAACATTTGCAAGGGTAGTCCATGACGCTTTTGAACCGCAAATGCACAGAAATGTGGAAGCCTACATGGATGACATAGTGGTCAAGAGCAAGGACAAAGCAACTCTGATTCAAGATTTAGACGAAACCTTTGCAAATCTGCGCAAGATCAACCTCAAGCTTAACCCCGAGAAGTGTGTATTTGGAGTCCCCTCCGGCAAGCTTCTCGGGTTCTTTGTGCCTCAACGCGGAATTGAGGCCAATCCCGACAAGATCAAGGCCATTGAGCAGATTGAAGCATCAAAGCGCGTCAAGGATGTACGAAGACTTGCCGGTTGTGTAGCTGCTCTCAGCAAGTTTATCTCTAGGTCTGCTGAGTGCGCCCTGCCATTTTTCAAAATTTGAAAAAGGCAGGTCCAATGAAATGGACTCCGAAAGCGGAGGCTGCGCTGCAGGACTTGAAGAGATACATGTCCTCCACTCCAACACTTGTCGCACCTAAGCCACAAGAGAAGTTGCTGCTATATATAGCGGCGACCAATCAAGTGGTTAGTGCTGCGTTAGTAGCAGAGAGGGAGGCGGATGATGAGCCAGCAACCACGGTAGATACATCCGGCGACAAGCAGAGGACTTCACCGGCAAGCTCTGGTCCCGACAAGGATGGATCTGCGCAGGAGCATGAGAAGGTGCAGAAGAGAATGGTGCAGTGCCCAGTTTACTTTGTCAGTTCCCTTCTGCAGGGGGCTAGGTCAAGGTACTCTGGTGTGCAGAAATTGCTTTTCGGCCTCCTCATGGCCTCGAGAAAGCTGCGCCATTACTTCCAAGCACATGAGATCACAGTCGTCACTCGTTTTCCGATGAAGAGGATACTGCAAAATCCAGAAGCGACAGGCAGGATTGTCGAGTGGGCACTAGAACTGTCAAGCTTTGGCCTCAAGTTTGAGAGCACCTCAACTATCCAAAGCAAAGCATTGGCAGAGTTCATAGCAGAATGGACGCCAACACCAGATGAACAAATTCCAGAGACGAGCATCCCCGTCAAGGAAGCAAGCAAAGAGTGGCTGATGTACTTCGATGGTGCCTTCTCGCTGCAAGGCGCCGGTGCTGGCGTGCTACTTGTTGCACCCACCGGAGAGCATCTCAAGTACGTAGTCCAGATGCACTTTCCCAAGGAGCAAGCAACGAACAATACTGCAGAGTATGAAGGTTTGCTTGCCGGCCTCAAGATTGCAGCAGACCTTGGGATCAAGAAGCTCATTGTCAGGGGTGACTCACAGCTTGTCGTCCGCCAAGTGAACAAGAGTTACCAGAGTCCGTTGATGGAAGCTTACGTTGATGAAGTGAGAAAGCTAGAAGAGGAAGTTGTTTTCTGGTGACTATTTTCCGGCAGATCTTCTCGAAGCCGCCGCCAGGAAGTTCCTCAGGATCAACACCAAGAGTGCTGAGGAGCAGTCTGCTCCGGCAAACCTTAGGTTTTGTTCCGTTGAAGCAGACGCTCCCGACAAGTTTTGCTCCGGCAAGCTTGCCGGGGAACATCAAGCTCCGGCAGAGCCACAAGTTCTTGCCGTAGAAGCGGATGTTCCCGCAGCAGCAGATGTGCCTTTAGTCCTTGTTGTCGAGCCACAAGCTCCAGCATGGGCACAGCAGATTGTCCATTTCCTTCAGACAGGAGAACTTCCCGAAGAGCAAGAAGAAGCGGAAAGAGTAGCCCGGCAGTCAAGTATGTACCAGTTTGTCGACAACACATTGTAAAGAAGAAGACTCAACGGTGTGAAATTGAAGTGTATTCACCGGGAAGACGGAGGCATATGTGGTCACCACATTGGCGCAAGAGCACTTGCCGGCAAAGCGTTCCGACAAGGTTTCTTTTGGCCGACAGCCCTCCAGGATGCAACTGCACAAGTAACCAAGTGTGAAGCGTGCCAGTTCCATTCCAAGCAGATACACCAGCCAGCTCAAGCTCTCCAGACGATCCCTTTATCCTGGCCATTTTTGGTCTGGGGGCTCCATATCCTCGGCCCCTTCCCCCGAGCTGTCGGGGCCTTTGAGTACTTGTACGTTGCAATCGACAAGTTCACAAAGTGGCCAGAAGTGGAACCAGTGAGGAAGGTGACAGCACAGTCAGCAGTCAAGTTCTTCAAGTCGATTGTTTGCCGTTTTGGGATCCCTAACAGGATTATCACCGACAACGGCACGCAATTTACAGGCCGCACCTTCATGCAGTACGTCCAAGATCTTGGCGCCAAGGTCTGCTTCGCTTCTGTTGCTCATTCGAGAAGCAACGGTCAAGCGGAGAGGGCAAATGCTGAAGTGCTGCGCGGGCTCAAGACCAGAACTTTCGACAGGCTGCGCAAGTGCGGAAGAAACTGGATAGAGGAGCTGCCGGTGGTTCTTTGGTCGATCAGGACGACGCCAAATCGAGCCACTGGCCAGACACCTTTCGCTCTAGTCTATGGAGCAGAGGCAGTTCTCCCCACGGAACTCGTATACGGGTCGCCTCGAGTGCTCGCTTATGATGAGCTTGAGCAAGAGCAGCTGCGATAAGATGACGCGCTGCTCCTTGAGGAGGATCGTCTTCAGGCTGTTGTACGAGCTGCTTGGTACCAGCAAGCTTTGCGCCGCTACCATAGCCGCAAAGTTAAAGCCAGAAGCTTTGAGGAAGGCGACCTTATTCTTCGGCGCGTTCACTCCGCCAAGAATTCCAACAAGTTGACGCCGAAGTGGGAAGGCCCTTACGAGGTGAAATGAGTCACTAGGCCTGGCGCTGTCCGCCTTGAGACCGAAGATGGCACTCCGGTGAGCAACTCCTGGAACATTGAGCATCTTCGTAAGTTTTACCCGTAGGGCGCGGTTGCCGGAACGCGTTCCGACAACCACCTTTTGTACAAGTCTTGCCGGTGTTGCATGTAATCCTTTGTACAAAGCAGGGCGCAGACCCCGTGCATAAGTAAAGCTCATGTGCTCCGCACATCTTGTCAAAATCATGCTTTTTACTTTATATTTGCACGCGTTATCTGACACTTTGTGCAGCAACTACCCCCGGTAAGCAATAACGAGCCATAAGGCTCCATATCTTTATTTTTCTTCTTTCTTCTTCTCAAAAAGGAAAGCAAGGTTCCCTCGCCCACAAGTTTCCCAGGGGGAAGGAGAAGATAATGGTGTGGACCAGGCATCGTTCAAGCAAGTTTCGCCTTGCCGGAAAGCAAACGACAGAAAAGCTAAGTTGCCAAAGTTTGAGCAATCAGTTTTAAATTTTTAAGTTATCTCCTTGAACGACCGTACTTTGTATGGAAAACCTGTGCACGGAGGAACCAACTCGTAGCTAGTTGCGCCCTTACTTTGTTTCGAGTCCGCTCAACAACTTAAGTGAGCTGCGACTAGTTGCGACAAGGTTTCTTGTCGGTAGCGGCACCGCCAGCAGGCTGCTGACGTCCCGCACTCAGCGCTCGCGGCTAAGGTGCCTGCGCCGGCAAGTTCCCTAAAAGCATAGGGCAAAAACATACAAAGGAAGGAATCAAGGAAAGGGAATAACGTAGCAAATATCTACCCAAAATAGAGTTACATTACAAGATAGCTTGTCGCAGCTCTAACAGATTGTTCTCATGACATGGCTAGCAGCGACAAGAAAGAGAAAAAGAAACGGGCGACCTAATCTACGCGATCGCCCTCAACCCTCTTGATCTCGCTCACCTTGTCCACAATGGGTGCGACAAGGGCCTTGAGTGCATCCAGATCAGCATCCGGCGGCAAGGATTTGAGGACGTTGGTGAGGTTGAGGCCTGGATTGCGGAACGCCACCTTCATCAGCACCTTCTGGAGAGCCCCCGCGCAAATCCTGCACGACTCGTCGGCCAGCTGCTTTGGGATCCTCTCCCGGAGTCGCTAGAGGGCCGTCGCCACGCCTTTGAAGAACAGGCTGAGCTTGGCGCTGGGTTGGAGATGCTCATCGGAGGGATACCCAAAATCCTCCACCCCCAGCTGCGCCAACTCCCCATCGATGGCGGCGGCAATATTCACCAGACCCTCAGTCCAGTGCTCCACAGTCTCCCTGAAGGCGTCGTGGGCGGCAGCAGCATTCGCCAGCAGCGCCTCGTCGGCCTTGATCTTCTCCGACAAGGCCACCTCCCGCTCCCTGGTGCCGTCCAGCGTCTGAGTCAAAGTAGCCAACTTCAACTCAAAATCCGCATTGGAGTCTTTGGCGGCGCTAAGCTCCTTGCTCCTCTCTGTGAGGAGACCTTGCAGCTCACCATGAGCGGTAGCATCCTTCTCGCGCTCATGCTTGAGAGCGTCAAGCTCCTCGCCGCCCGCCCGGAGATCGGCTTCCAGCTGCGCCACCTTTGTCTCCAGCTCCTTCTTGGCCGCCTCGGCAGCTGCGGCAGCATCCTTTGCCTCCTTGAGAGCCCCGCCAATCGCTTGCTCGCACGTGGCAAGCTCCTCCTCGTGGCTGTCAAGATTGACCTTGCGCTGCGCCAACTCTCCTTCCTGCGCGAATAAGTTTTCGGCGACAAGCCGTTGCTTCTCTTCGGCTTCAGCCTTCTCGAGGAGGAAGGCTTTCCGCTCCTCCGCCAAGGACCGGAGAGCTTCCTTCCTGAGGCCTCGGAGCTCCTCCGCGCGCTTCTCAATATCAACTCCCGCCTTCATGACAAGCGCTTCTCGGGAGGCCAGCTTGGCTTGTCAGGGCGACATCAGCTTCCGCAGCAGCCGCTCCTCTTCAGGTTCGTCGCTGCTGCAGCCGCTCCTCTTCAGGTTCGTCGCTGCTGCTGCTACCGTCAACCCTGCAGAGGAGAGCACCTCTCCGTCCAGGATTTCTCCCTCGACCGGCACCCTGGAGCTTGACGCCCAGGGGAGCTTGATGAAGATACCATCGCCGGCCTTCAAGTAGGCGCCGGACTGGGGCTCTTCGGAGCCTGGCGCTGCAGCATCGACGGAGGGATCCACGGTCGGTGTAGCGCCTGACGCTCATGCGGCCTCGGGGCCGTCAGTGCGATCGCCGGATCCCTCGCCTACTTCTGCGGTGGCAGCCTTGGCGGCCTCTTCGCCGGCGGGATCATCAGCACCGGCCTCCTCTTCGGTGGTCGCGGCGTCGTTGTTGTTGCCGCGCACGTTCTCCTCACTGGCGGCCTCAGTTTCCATGGGCTCCGTGGCAAGTGGATCTGACGATCGAAGAGGGGAGAGAAGTCAAGTGAATATACAAGAAGAAAATAAGAAGAAGAAGATCCCAAGGGAAGTTTTTCAGGCAAAAGGGTTACATGTGCTTTGATCTGCAGTCATGGTCTCAACCACCGGAGGATGGCTGGCGCTATCCCTTGCCGGAGAACTGCCCCTTGCCGGAGAGTTCTCCCTTGCCGGAGAGCGCTCCCTTGCCTGGGACTCCTCCCTTGGTGGCGTAGTCGAAGCAGATGGCACTTCGGGAGCAGCATCCGGGCATTCCTGATGAGGCTGTTCTGCTCCTACACAAATCCAACAGACAAGATATCAGTAGAGAAAAGAGCACCCATGCGCGCCTAATGGCAGGAAGTAAACTATAAACTTACGCTGGGGAGTGCGCTGGGGGCTGCTTTGGGGAGTAGTTGCCGGGTCCGTCAAGGTGGTCTCAGACACACCCCCTGCTGACACAGTGAGATCATCTTCGATGACAATCACCGGGGCCTTGGCTCTCTTCGCCGCTCTCTGGGCCAGCGTCATGAAAAGGAATGGGTCCAGATCGAAGCAAGTCAGATACAAGACGAAAGCAACAAGATAGCAAGAATTGAAGAACTACGAGGATAGCAAGGAATCTTACTCTTCTTCTTCATCGTCGGAGCTGAGCGCGGAGAGATCGAAGTCCTGCTCCCCTCCGGTGCGGCGAGGCGGAGGAGTAGGTTCCCTTGCCCTCTTGGCAGGAGCAGCAGCGGTGGACCGGGAAGACCCCGCTCCAGTTGCCGCAGCGGCGTGAGGCACTCCCGCGGCAACGGTGCTTGCCGCGGTAGAGCGTGTCACTCGGCTCGGTGGCTGTTGACCCGTCTGCCGCCCCGCTACGTCCGCGGCCTTGCGAAGGCGCCTCCTTGCCGGAGCCGGGGGCTCCACCTGCGGCAAGCTGTCTGAAGGTTCGGGCTCTTCCTCGCCGGGCTCGCTCGGCTCAGCTTCAGGGCCGGCAAGATCTTCCTCGCCGGCAAACTCCTCGCGCTCGGCAAGGCTTGCCGCCTCTGCTGCCTCCGCCTCCTCCACGGTGAATCCAAATACGCCCGCGGCAGCAGCTGCTGCCGCCTCTTCCAGCCTGGTGGCGATGCGTTGCATCTCCGCATCAGTGGTGTCGCGGGTGAGGCTCTTCTGCTCATCAGCGCGGACTGGCACTTCTACCAGGTCGTTGAAGAACGCCCGCACGACGTCATCCGCAGGTTCTTGCCAAGTTGGGGCGATTCCGTGCGAATCGCACAACGGCATCATCGCGCGGATGCGGTCAAGTGAAGAATTGTTGCACAGCGGAACGACATTCCGCGGCAACATAAATGGGTGCTGAGGGTCGCGCTTGAACAGCTCCAGAAGCATCGCGTCCAATTCCAAGACCATGAAGTTGAAATTGAGGCCCGGGCGCAGCCTCATGATATCCACCGAGTTCTTGAACTCCCAGGCGGGTCTCCCCCTCTCCTGCAGGGGGGCGATACGGCGGCGAAGGAAATCTGCGCCTACAGCGCCTACAGTGAGCCCGGCAAGCCTGAGGCGAAGGATGCGGGTGACGGCAATCTTCAGCCTGCGTCTTCCGGGGCCACGTTGCTCCAATCATTGCCGCGTACTATTGGGGCTTGGCGCACGGTAGTGAATGGCTGCGGGTTCTCCTCGATGATCCAGCACCACTCTGCTCTCCACTCCTCCCACTTGCTGCGGAGCTCACCCTCCAGATATGCTTCCTTCTTGCCGACTCTCGAGATCCAAGCGATCCCGCTGGCAAGAGGCTCTCCTCTCTCAACCCGAGGCATGAATAAGTGGCGGAAAAGGGCTACGTTTGGGTGGACTCCGACAAAGTTTTCGCACAGATGTGCGAAAGCTACCATGGTCAGAACGGCGTTGGGGGTGAAGTCAAGGAGGCGGAACCCGTAGGTGTTCATGATGTCGCAAAAGAATTCAGAGAAAGGCGGGCAGAGCCTGCAGTAGAAGAACAACGCGAAAAAGGGGTACCCGTTCGGAGCCAGTCTCGAAGCGGTGGCCGGGAGTACCCTCGTGCGCGGACGCGCTCGCGTCTCCGTCGACCAAAAGAGGTAGTAGTACTCCCTCAGCTCCTTCGCACTGAGCTGAGGGGAGAAGAGGGCCCGCTCCTTCCGCAGCGCCGCGAGCCGCTGAACCTCGGCCGACTTCACACCCTTCCCCTTGTCGGCTTTTGGAGCCATGGCGGAGGTGGTGGAGGAAGTTGGCGGCGTTGGTGATGTTGGTGGCAATGGGGGGCGGAGCGCTGCTCTCCTTCGACTTCGGGAAGAAGGGGGGAGCGGCGGAGATTTGTGACAATGGAGCAACAACCGGCGAGGTGGGCGAACTGCCCCTGTTTCCCCTGCTTATAAAGAGGGAGGGGCGGACGTTTCTCCCTTCCGAATAAAGAAACCACCCACGATCTCTCCCACGATGCCGCATTCAACGCGTGCCGTTCGGGGAGGGCGCGGTGGATACGGAGCAAGATTCGGCGTAACCCAGGCCACGTGTACCCGTGCCCTGTTTTGGGCCTGGCCCAACAGCGCTCGGCACCATGTGTGGCCCAGGCCCGGGGGCTCCTGTCGGTGTACTAGAGTAGGGGTACCCTAGTATCCCGAACTTGTGCACGGGCAGTTGCAACACCCCGCGGCAAGGCTTGCCGGGCGACCGCCAAGGTCCTCCGTGGTTCCCTTGGAGCCATTCAAGAACAAAGTATTCAAGCCAAGGAGACAAGGCCCCGACAAGAGGAGCTTGCCGGGAAGGACAACCAAGGCATCCCAAGGAACTTGCCGCAACGCGCCACGCGTCCCGGCAAGGCAACAAGGCCCCGGCAAGAGGAGCTTGTCGGGAAGACCAACCAAGGCATCTCGAGGCCTGGTGAGCAACAAGCTTCCGGGCGCGACAAGACGACGACCGCGGCAAGGCGCTTGCCGCGTCAAGTAACCACTCTGTACCCACGCTCCAGCACATCCGCCAACGTGTCGCTCTGGGGGCCTTTCCAGGCGCGCGTGGCGTGAGGCTGTGCAGCCAGCGGTGCACGGTGGCATGCGACGCTAACAAGATCACCATCGTGGCGAACGGTGGCGTCCCTGGTGGTCCCTTTCTGCACTGTTTGGGCGACACAGACGGGCATTTAATGCCTTTGTCCCCTACCGTCAGGGTTAGGTAGGATACACTGTGCAAGTAGGTATACCAACCGCAACACTTTTTACGCTTTTACCCTCCTCTGCGTTGCCACCTGTCGGTGACCCCTTGAGCATATAAAAGGAGGCCCATGCGCAAAGTAAGGGGGGTTCGGCTCATTCGGAAGCCAGAAAAACACTTAGCTCTCTCGAGCAAGAATAGAAGGCAATCAGACAAGCAGCAGTAGGAGTATTATCTCTCCGGAGAGCTCCGAAGCTGGGTAAACTGCTCGTGTGCTTCGCCTCGATCCGCTCTTCGTGCGATCTCCGCCCCCCGCTGAACCGAAAGGGGCCCGGTCCGCCGGCCCCATAGGTGTTCGTGGATCAGCTTCCCCGATAGGCTAATTCTGGATAGGTTTATCCACATCCTGCGAATAGTGTCCTCGTATATTAAATTGAGTCTACTGCCGCCGTCCATGAGGACACGGGTGAGATGGTATCCGTCAATTATTGGGTCAAGCACCAAGGCCTGTGATCCTTCGCGCCGAATACTAGTTCGGCCGTCCATGTGATCAAAAGTGATCGGACGAGACATCCAGTAGTCAGATGTGGGTACGATAGGTTCTACATCATGCGCGTCTTCGAGCGCGCGTTCTTGCCTTCTCGTGAATGTGTGAGTCGCGTGGATCATGTTTACTATTTTAACCTCTGGCGGGAACTTTTTTTGTCCCCCAGTGTTCGGCTGGCAAGGTTCGTCCTCGTCTTCACTTATTGTTTCCCTCCCTTTGTGTTCGGCATTTACTTTGCCGGCCTTCTTGAAGACCCGGCACTCTCTATGGGTGTGGTTCGCAGGTTTTTCCATGGTACCATGAATTTGGCATAGTCTGTCCAGGACTCTATTCAGACCGGAGGTCCCTCTTTACTGCCTTTAAATGGCTTATTTTGCTGAGAGCCCCTGTATCCGGCATTGACCATTGTGTTATCCGGGCTCCCCTCCTTGCTTTGGCGTTTATGTTTATTACGCCGTGGCTTCCCGTTACCATCCCTTATTTCAGACGTGCAGGGTCGCTGGTGCCTTTACGGGCTAGCCAGCTATCTTCACCCGCGCAAAAGCGGGTCATAAGGCTTGTTAAGGCTGCCATTGTCCTTGGCTTTTCTTGGCCGAGGTGTCTGGCGAGCCATTCGTCGCGGATGATGTGTTTGAATACCACTAAGGCTTCGGCATCCGTACAATCGACAATTTGATTCTTCTTAGTGAGGAATCTGTTCCAAAGCTTGCGGGTGGACTCTCCGGGCTGTTGGATTATGTGACTTAGATCGGCTGCATCCGGATGCCGGACATAAGTCCCTTGAAAATTGGCCCTGAAAGCGTCTTCTAGTTCCTCCCAACTCCCAATTGAGTTTTCGGGGAGGCTTTTCAGCCAGTGTCGGGCTGGTCCCTTCAGCTTGAGGGGAAGGTATTTGATGGCGTGGAGATCATCCCCACGAGCCATGTGAATATGCAGGATATAATCCTCGATCCAAACCCCTGGGTCTGTCGTTCCATCATATGCCTCTATGTTCACAGGTTTGAAACCTTATGGGAATTCATGGTCTAGTACTTCTTCGGTGAAGCACAGGGGGTGTGCAGCCCCTCTGTATCTGGGCGCGCCGTGGCATGTAGTCGGTTGTCGTTGTGTCCAGAGTTTATTCCGAACTGGTATTTGGCTTGTATTAGCGTTTGGATGACCATAGTACCTTGCCGGGGTGTGTCCTTTAGATCCATAGATGGACCTGGATGCACCAGCCTTCTTATCTAGCTTCTGACGTAGATCATGCGCGCTGTCAGTAGCCGCTCTGCTGTGGTTGTGACATGGTGCGTCTGGTCTCCTGATTGTATTATTCTTTGCTGGAACGGCCTCGTCGTCGAATTCTGGCAGTAGCTTGCGCTTTTGATAGCTTTTGGTATGGCGATCATCGCCATATCTTTCTTCAGTGTCTAGCACTTTATTCCATCTGCGACTGAGCTTTTCCTGTGCGGCCTTAAACCGTTGTTTCTGCTTCTTTAGACTTCTTGTTGTGGCCAAAAGCTTTTGGTGGAGGTTATCTCGTTCCACTCGTTCATCTGGGATGATGAATGCATCGTCGTCTGGACCGCGTTCCTGTTCTAGGGCGGTTTCATGAGCCCATCCCTCCGGATCATTGTGATTGGATATTTGCTCCGAAATTGGTTTGGCGTGACCTGGATCATCCTGCTCCATCGCTGGTTGCATGTCGTCATTACTGCCTTCTAGTATGTCAGTCCTTCTTGCGCTCTTGTCGAAGTTTTCACAATTGTTGGACTTTGAGCGGCGTCTACGCCGCCGTTTTGGCTTTTGTCCGGGTGTTTTATCGTCCGGATTATCATTGTCGTCCTTCTTGGGTGTATCCACCATGTATATGTCATGTGACAAGGTATTAATCCCGTGCCCCAGAGATTCTGAGGCTTCTCCTGCATCTCGTCCATACCGTTGATGTCTTCGGAGTCGAAGTCAAGAACGTCGGTTAAATCATCGATTGTGGCAATCAAGTGGGTGGTGGGTGGGCAGCGAATTCCTTCGTCGCCTGCTTCCCACTCAAGCCGGACATAGTTCGGCCCAGAGTCTCCTGACAGAGAGAGAGACTTTAATGAGTTCAACATGTCGCCAAAGGGCGAGTGTTGAAAGATGTCTGCAGTGGTAAACTCCATTGCCGGAGCCCAACCTGGCTCGACTGGCTCGAGGGTGTGCGGACCGGAACCAGCAACCGGATACGAGTTCGGGGGTCCGAGGTTACGGGTCTCCACTGAGGTGAGACCTGTGTTCGGCTCCAACACCAATGAGTATGCAGCCTGATCGGTGGGGTTTAGCCCTCCGTCCTTGGGCAACGCAACCCGTTCCGGATTTAGATCCGGGGCTGTTGCAGGGATGACGTTCTGAGCATTGTCCGACAGCAGATCTAGGTCGTGCCCGTCATGACTGTCCGGTGCTCCCGCCGCAGGGCCGAATCCATAGAAGATCAAGTTTCCACGAATATCCGTCGTGTAGTTCAAGTTTATGAACCTGATCTGATGGCCAGGGGCATAGCTATCAATCTGCTCCAGATGGCCAAGCGAATTGGCCCGCAGTGCGAAGCCGCCGAACACAAAGATCTGTCCAGAGAAAAGTCTCACCCTGGACCGTGTTGTTGACGATTGAAGATGCCATCAAGCCTCGAAGCGACGACACAGAGGAACTCTCAATGAAAGCACCAATGTCGGTGTCAAAACCAGCGGATCTCGGGTAGGGGGTCCCGATCTGTGCGTCTTAGGCTGATGGTAACATGAAGCAAGGGACACAATGTTTACCCAGGTTCGGGCCCTCTCAATGGAGGTAAAACCCTACTTCCTGCTTGATTAATATTGAAGATATGAGTAGTACAAGAGTATATCTACCACGAGATCGTAGAGGCTAAACCCTAGGAGCTAGCCTATGATGGTATGATTGTAATTGTGATCAGCCTTCTAAGGACCATCCTCTCCGGCTTATATAAACAACGGAGAGGGCTAGGGTTTACATGGAGTCGGTTACAAGGAAGGAAATCTAATATCCGGATCGCCAAGCTTGTCTTCCACGCAAAGGAGAGTCCCATCCAGACACGGGCCGAAGTCTTGAGTCTTGTATCTCCACGCTTCGATAGTTCGGATGATGTATATAGTCCGGTTGTCCGGATACCCCCTAATCTAGGACTCCCTCACTCGTGGCCGGCAGGGCCCGTGGCGGCCTTGGCCACCGGAGAAGGAGCACGTCGAGCACAACCATCGCCCGCCGGGGCCGTCTGAGCAACGCGAGCGGCGACTGCGGCCCGGCGCTCGGCGCAAGCCTGGCGTGCGTCGAACATGGAGTTGTCAGAGTGATGGTGGATCAATCAACGGAAGAGAAGATCCGATGCACCCCTACCTGGCGCGCCAAATGTCGGATTACGGGTTCCGCAAACCCTTGAAAGGTTTGAACTCTGGGGTGCGTATGGAAATCTCAATGTACCTAGCCTGTCTACTCGCGATTCTCCTAAGACTAGTGCGACGAGCTCGAAGGGACAGAGACACAACAGTTTATCCTGGTTCGGGCCACCTTGTGGTGTAATACCCTACTCTAGCATTTTGGTGGATTGCCTCGAAGGGCTCAAGATGAACTAGTATAGTGGATGAACTGGCCTTAGGAGGTGAGGTGTTCTTGAGCTCAAGAGAGCTAATAAAGTGGTCGGGTGAGAATGGATCCCATCCCCCTCTATGGTGGTGGTTAAGTCCTATTTATAGTGGCCTCGGTCCTCTTCCCAAATGTAGGCGGGAAGGTATCCCACAACGTCCGGATTTGAAAGGGGACAAGTAGTACAGCTTATCTTGACAAAAGTAGTCTTCGCCTGCGAAAAGCCCCTGGTCGTGACGTTGCGGTGGGCTCGGTGATGACCTCTGTCATGTCGTCCTGGTGGTCTTGGTCTTGTAGCACGGGAATGGAAACCTTTGGCTGATTCCTCGGAACTCCGCGCATGCGGCTTGCCTCCCTTGCACCGAAGAGGAAATTGGCGCTCTGTGCCTGCTGGCGCCCGCTTGGCCTTGGTCGTCACGGCTCACGTCAGCTGAGCCTTGTGAGGTGCACCTTGCATAGAACTCTCTGCCCCATAGAAGCCAGCCTGAAGAGGCCGATCCCCTCAGGGGTCTTCGTGTCGTCCGCCTCATGAGGCTTGGCCCCTCGCGAGGGTTGAGGGAGTCCTGGATTAGGGGGTGTCCGGATGGCCGGACTATGACCTTTGGCCGGACTCCGGGACTATGAAGATACAAGATTGAAGACTTCGTCCCGTGTCCAGATAGGGACTTTCCTTGGCATGGAAGGCAAGCTTGGCGATACGATATGAAGATCTCCTCCCATTGTAACCGACTCTGTGTAACCCTAGCCCTCTCCGGTGTCTATATAAACCGGAGAGTTTTAGTCCGTAGGACGAACAACAATCATACCATAGGCTAGATTAGGGTTTAGCCTCCCTGATCTCGTGGTTGATCAACTCTTGTACTACCCATATCATCAATATTAATCAAGCAGGAGTAGGGTTTTACCTCCACCGAGAGGGCCCGAACCTGGGTAAAAACATCGTGTCCCTTGTCTCCTGTTACCATCCGCCTAGACGCACAGTTTGGGACCCCCTACCCGAGATCCGACGGTTTTGACACTGACATTGGTGCTTTCATTGAGAGTTCCTCTGTGTCGTCACCTTTAGGCCCGATGGCTTCTTCGATCATCAACCACGACACGGTCCAGGGTGAGACTTTTCTCCCCGGACAGATCTTCGTATTCGGCGGCTTCGCACTGCGGGCCAACTCGCTTGGCCATCTGGAGCAGATCGGAAGCTACGCCCCTGGCCATCAGGTCAGGTTTGGAAGCTTAAACTACACGGCCGACATCCGCGGGGACATGATCTTCGATGTATTCGAGCCATGGCCGAGCGTGCCGCACTGTCTCGATGGGCACGATCTAGCTCTGCCGCCGGACAGCGCCCAGAGCGCCGCTCAGGTGTCCGCTCCAACCATTAGCTCATAGCCGACTGCGCTAGTCAGGGACGGACGGTTGGACGCCGCCCCAGGAGCCGCAATCTCTATGGCGATAGAGCCGAATACCAGCCTAGGCCTTTGCAAGGCCCGTGATTCCAAGGTGCCGGACTCCGTTCCGGACTCCGAATACTCCGCACCCCTTCCGATCGAACCCGATTGGGCTCCGATAATGGAGTTCACCGCCACGGACATCTTTCAGCACTCGCCCTTTGGCGATATCCTGGATTCACTAAAGTCTCTCTCTTTGTCAGTAGAGCCCTGGACGGACTATGGTCAGCAGGGTTGGGATGCGGACGACGAGGAAATTCGAAACCCACCCACCACCCACTTTGTAGCCGTGGTGCATTGCTGCCATGAACTTGGCCAGTGCTGGGTACCCTAGGATGGTGTTTTAGGGCAGGCGAATGTCGGCGACATCGAAGTCGATGAGCTCAGTGTGGTAGTTGTTGCATTCGCCGAAGGTGACAAGGAGGTGGACCTGCCCTATCGGGTGTGTGGAATCGTCAGTGCCTCTTGAAAATGGCTTAGTTGGCTGGAGCTGGTAGTATGGCACTTGGAGTTTGTCGAACGTTTGAATGGATAGGTCATTGAGCCCCGCTCCACCATCGATGAGAGTCTTGGTGAAAACCACATTGCTGATGACGGGAGAGCAGAGCATGGGGAGCGCGCTAGCAGTGGCCGCGCACTTGTGTTGGTCTGAGGAGCTGAAGGTGATGGCGCACTTGGACCACCTGAGAGGGCGAGTTGCTTTAGGCTTGGGGAGTGCTGCGTTCACATCGCGCGCGAACTGCTTGAAGATGCAGTGAGAAGCTGGGGCCTGCGAGCTGCCTAGGATGCAAGTGATGGCTCGAGGCTCCTGGAAGCCCGCAGCCCCCTCGCGCTGGAGGTGATCTTCGTTCCTTCTTGATGGTGGAGGCAGTGGAGGTAGATCGGCATTGCCCTGAGGGCGCTCCTCACAAGGTTGCTCCCTCCAGGCGCCCTCGCGAGGTTGGCCCTGCCAACGGTCCTCTCAAGGATGGTCGCGCCACTCTTGGCGATGGTCGCGTCCGTCCCAGTGTCCTCCTCCTCTGCCACCTTTGCGGCCATAGCCTCGATCGTTGCGCTCGGGGCGTCGACCGAGGTGCCTGTCGCGGAGGGCCCTGAGCTCCTGGCAGTCGTTGGTGTTGTGGCTATGGACCTTGTGGAAGACGCAAAACGGTCGGTTGCTCTTGGACGACTCGAGGTGGTCGCAGCCGCGCTTCATCTCCGGCTCGGCTGCGAGCATGGCTGGCCCCTTGCACTTCACGTCCTTGGCCTTGGCCTTCTTGTCTTCTGGGTCAGCATCAGGGAGCTCGAGGAGGGAGAGGCGCCCCTCCTCAGCCCTTGCACACTTATTCGGCATGTTGAACATGGGCCGCGCAGAGGTCCTCATGGATGGCAAGCTCCTCCTTCATCTTGACATCACGAACGCCATCAGTGAATGTTGAGATGATGGCCTCGTCCGACACCTTGGGGATCTTGAGGCGAACATTGTTGAAGCGCTAGATATACTTCTGCAGGGTCTCTCCTGGCTGCTGCTTGATGCGACACAAGTCACCCGCGACCGATGGACGGTCGCGAGTGCCCTAGAAGTTGGCGATGAAGCGGCCGTGCATCTCCTCCCAGGAGGAGACCAATCCCTCGGGGTGGTTCAGGAGCCAAGAATGTGCACCATCCTTGAGGGCCATAGGGAACTAGTTCGCCATGATCATCTCGTCGTCGCTAGCCGCCTTGATGCTCAGCTCACAGAGCTGCAGGAACTCGGCGGGGTCGGCGATGCCGTCGTAGTGTGGGGGCAGGGCAGGCTTGAACTTTCTCGTCCAGATGATGTTGCGGAGCTCCGAGGTGAACGTGTGACACCTAACGGTGGCCATTGGAGCCCATCGAGGAGGTAGAACTTGGTCCTGGTGCACGCACGCCGCCACCTCCTGTGGCGGCACGCGGGCCTGACGCGGGGGTGCAGGAAGCACGCACGCCTCCCCTTGAGGTCGCTACACCACTTGGCAGCTCACCTCCTCCCGAGCAGGCGCCGGGCGTGGTGGGCCGTGTCGCGGCGCCACACGCCTTGGCTCGATGATGATGCTCTAGGCCAGAGGTGGTGGAGAAGCCCCGTGAGCCACGTCGCCCACGACAGGTAGCAGCTGCGGCAGTGAGCGGGCTGGTGAGTGGAGCTCCCAGCCGCACTGACGAGCTCAGCGATCCGCTCGAGCCATTCCTCATAGAAGTTGTCGAAAGAGAGGTAGCAAAGGAGCAGAGCGTCCTGCGCGTTCTTCGGGCCGTGACGCGTGTGGGAGGATGAAGCTGCTGGGGTTTGTGACGGAGTGGTGGTGCGCCTGTCGCGGCGCACCAAAGGGTGCAGCGAAGAAGCTTGCTTCTCATTGTCGGTGTCAAAACCGGCGGATATCGAGTAGGGGGTCCTGATCTGTGCGTCTTAGGCTGATGGTAACAGGAAGCAAGGGACACAATGTTTTCCCAGGTTCGGGCCCTCTCGATGGAGGTAAAACCCTACTTCCTGCTTGATTAATATTGAAGATATGAGTAGTACAAGAGTAGATCTACCACGAGATCATAGAGGCTAAACCCTAGGAGCTAGCCTATGATGGTATGATTGTAATTGTGATCGGCCTTCTAAGGACCATCCTCTCCAGTTTATATAGACACCGGAGAGGGATAGGGTTTACATGGAGTCGGTTACAAGGAAGGAAATCTAATATCCGGATCGCCAAGCTTGTCTTCCACGCAAAGGAGAGTCCCATCCGGACACGGGCCGAAGTCTTGAGTCTTGTATCTTCACGCTTCGATAGTCTGGACGATGTATATAGTCCGGCTGTCCGGATACCCCCTAATCCAGGACTCCCTCAGTAGCCCCTGAACCAGGCTTCAATGACGATGAGTCCGGTGCGCAGTCTTGTCTTCGGCATTGCAGGGCAGGTTCCTTCTCCGAATACTCCAAAGTTATTTATCAAACACGTAGATCGTGTCCGGATCTGCAAGATGGTAAATTCGTTCTGCTGGCAAACTTTTGTACGTTGAGCTCCTGCATCATGGCCTGGTCCAACATGAATCGGCGATTCCTGCTCCACCTCGACCCGCATCGCGAGGTGGTTTTATTGGCACATCCTACCAAAGCAGAGATCGTGTTCCTCTTATTGCGGGACCTCTCATCAATATGGGCGTGTATGACCCGACGGCGACCATTGGTATGACTCCGTGTATTTTAGATAAGTCTCAAGCGGTCACGCTGCGGACTCTTGATATTCATCCTCTTTATAAGGGGGCGGAGGCCTACACCTATTTTCCACCTCTCCTGCTCCTTCTCGCACCTCGAGCTCCAGCACTCAAAACCTAAGCCTCAACACCCCAGATCCTCCAGTATGTCCGGATCCGACGCAAAAGGCCGGTGGGTGGCCTCCTCAATCCAGGAGGAGGATTTTACCAAGCTTAGGGAGGTTGTATACCTGACCGCCGATATCCAGCACAGGCTTCCTACTCCAGGGCAAGTTATCCCCATGCCGGAGCCCAATGAGAGCGTCATGTTCGTTCCTCACTTCCTCCGAGGCCTAGGCCTCACCCTCGACCCCTTTGTGAGGGGGCTCATGTTCTACTACGGCTTGGATTTCCATGATCAGGCTCCAGAAGCCATCCTCCACATCTCGTCATTTATTATTGTGTGCGAGGCTTTTCTCCACGTCAACCCACACTTCGGCTTATGGCTCAAGACCTTCAATGTGAGGCCGAAGATGATCGAGGGGCAACACGCGGAGTGCGGAGGTGCCGTGATAAGCAAGAACGTCGATGCCCCATGGCCAGAGGGTTCCTTTCCGGAAGTATCCGATGTGTGGCAACGGAGGTGGTTTTATGTCACAGCTCCCAGAGGCACAAAGTGGGTAGCCGCCCCCGAGTTCCGCTCGGGCCCTCCGTCACAGTTGGCATCTTGGACCGACGTAGGACGGAATTACGGGCCTGCTGGCGATGTACCATAACTGCAGAATCGTATCCGGGGGCTTATAGAGAGAGACATAAATCTTGTCAGCATAATGCAAGTGATGCTAATCCGGCGGACGCTGCCATGCAAACGTCGGCCTCTCCAGATGTGGGAGTTCAATCCGGAGGGTCCGCGGACTATTAAGCACTTCTTTGGCCTAAAGCTCGAAGGAATGTGTAAATTATTCTTTGTACCACAAGTAAAGTGTCCGGACACCATCGAGGATGTGGGCCTAAGCTGCAATCGCCTAGACGCCCAAGTAAGTAACCTTAAAGCCGGACACTTCATTTATATTTATCATAATTGTAATTCTAAAAATCCCTCCGTGGCCAGGAATGGCTCAACAAGGTGGAGAGAATCAGGTGTCCGGCGCCACTTCCTGAAGGCTCGCCTGGTCCAACCATTGCAAAGATGCTTGACCGGGCGCTCAACAAAATCCCCTTAGGGAAAGGCGAAGGAAAGGGCAGCGAAACCGCACTACACATCCAGACCGGAGGAATCGCTACCTCTACTATGGAGGATAGCCGGGAAGGGGAGGTTAAAGCTTCCTCCCCACGCGGGAAGAAGAGGGCGGCCCCCGAAGACTTGGAGGCGGAGACGCCCAAGCAAGGGAAGAAGGTATCACCAGGGGGCTCTGCCGCGACGAGAACCCTTACCGCATCGTGCCCACCAACGGGCCAGCCCTCCACCGAGCCGTAAGTTATTCAGTAATTCAAAGGTATGGCGTTACTCCGAGATCCGTAACCTGGACTTCATCTTTTGAAGTCTGGCGAGCAGCTCTTCTCAACAGAGTTCGTCTTCGGGGGACCTTCGTCCGGAGATGATGGAGAGTGAGGCTCCACCCACCTCTCCGCCTCATGAAGCGGGTGACACGGAGGTGTCGTCACGGAGGAGTCCGGATCTACCGCGCCGGAAGCGAACACGTCAGTCACCCTGAGCCCGGAGCATTTAGCTCCCACGGGGGGTGATGGGAAGGGTCCGGTACAGTTCGATGTCCGGCCGGACATACTGACAGGCTTTCTGGAGCGAGTTGCGCTCTCGGAGGAGCACCGCTCCTTAATGAGCATGGTGCTCACGAAGATTTCATCCGCTACCAGCGGTTTGAATGAGGCATTTACAAGCCTGCTCAAAGGCTTTGAGGTATGCAGTGAAAAATGCACTCCTTTTTTATGAAGCACGCACTAGGTGTGCTCCCTATGGATAGTAGCCCCTGAGACTCTGGTTGCCCGCCATAGGCGGCAAACGGGGGATCATATACTAATGGTTGCGTTGTATATATGTGCGGGTATGCAATGATCTGGCAGCCGACCAGTCTGTTGAAGTTGCCGAACTAAGAAGGCAGATCGGATCTATTGATGCCTTTATCACGCTGGTGAACAAACGGCTTGAAGAATCCCATGGTATGTACTCTGCTTCCCTTATTATATTGTATAGGAAAATGCGAGAATGGCATAATGTTAATGCCCTGTGTATGCACTGCAGATGGTGCCGCTGCCGTGGAGGCCCTAAGGTCCAAGCTCACTCAAGCCAAGGAACAAGCTCGGGCTACCAATGCGGCTGCCCTAAAGGCAGCCGAAGAGTTGAGAGCCGAACAGGCTACTCATCGCTGAAGCGAGGAGAAGATAGCCGAAATGGCTGAAGAGTTGAAAAATGCTGCCGACCGGTATGTGCTCCTTGAAAAGGAGAGTAAGGCTAGTGTGTTCTGTTTCCGCCACGATAAAGACGCACGGAAGAACTATGGTATGCCCAGCGCGTGGAGGATCCGTTGAGAGTGTCCCTTGTCTCAGTAGGGAACAGTACCTATTGTCTTGGAAAAAAAGGTCAGTGCTACGGTCCCCTATTGTTTGATGCAATATTGACCGGTGCGGATCACGTTCTACTACCTCCGGTCCGTGGTTCGACCTCCCGTAGTGGTCCTTGCTTTTCTTTTTAAAAGCTCCGCAGGGCCAATTTTGCGTACTTTCTCAGCGTGCCCCCCTTTCGTCGAGTGCCCCGCCCGGTTCACAGGGCTACGATTCTTTTATCACGAAAGCATGTCGGGTGAAGGAATAAAACGCGTACAACACTAGCTTGACAAGGCGCTTAATGCCGCCAAGGAGATGCGGATCGAGATCCGGGGCATGCGGGAGGAGCTCCAATAGGCCGACAAAATCGTGGCTAGGGGCTCCTACCTACTGCAGACGAAGTTTTTGGATCCAAAGTATGCTCCCCTGGCTGGGCGTTGGAGTCCTGCAGACGCATATGCGGACTTGACGAATAGTACAGCTGACGCCGCCAAGTTCTTCGAGGATCAAGGTGATAAGGAAGTGGAGAAGCTTTTCTGGTCGCAGTTCAATGCTTCTAATCGCCCGCTGCCATTGAATGAGAAGGTGGCTGCTGTGGCGGAGCTTCATAGGTTGTCCGGGCTTGCAATGCGGTCTGTAATAGGCCATTTTTGGCCGAAGGGGCCCAAGTCGAATAGTTATTTTGGTTTGGTGCAACAATTACTTGGGGCCATGACTCGGATCGACGCCATGAGGAGGTCGGCGTGCATAGATGGTGCA
>NC_041389.1:631604098-631677299 GCF_002162155.2 Triticum dicoccoides
CACTACTTGGCGCAGGTCACAGAGGGTGCTCGCCTAATAGAGCCGCAGTGCTCGAAGAATATTTTGTTCGAGTGATAAGTCGAATCATTGTAAAAATAATGTTTATTTTGATTATGAGGCTATATTTATATTTTTTGCCTGAAAATATGATTGTGTCCCCTGTATGGCAATTCTTATATGTATAAGTAGTCCGAAAGATAGCAGTCGTTGGCTTCAGCCCCCACGCATACAATGTGGGGGTGTTCGCGAATAATATGCGTAGTCACACTTGATCCAACGTCTTGGTCCATTAAGGAGGTGATTGCACGTCGAACTAGGCAACCGGACTATATAGCTATAACACTTTCGCTTAGCCATGTGGATATAATGGTGGGGCTACTATATAGCGCCTGGTACCTTCGCGGGCATTCGAATACGGGCGCGTGTGTACATGGCTGAAAAACAGCCCTTCGTTAATGAGGAGGAATCCTAGAGATTCTGGTGAGTCTTCGAGTGGTTGAACAGTCTCTCGCTGTATCATGATAGTCAGTTTTCGACTTTCTTTACTGAGGCACTCATCCGGAATAACCAGGGCACAATCGAAGTAGTTCTCCTTTGGCCTACCTTAGCCGATAATAACACAATGTAAGGCGGCAAACCCAGGAGCTGGGCGAACCCAACATTTGACCCAAGACATGATTCGGAGCTGATGCATATAAGGCCAAACTTGTGACGCCGAACACTCCCGAAGGTGTTTGTACTTTATAACAGAAGATGGGCTCAAGAATTCCCATTCAATATGAACCCTGTGTTTCCAGGTACGTGCGGTAATCTATCATGGCGAAATGCCAATAACGACAGTATCCTCTGTGGGTATGGAACCCATGGGATGGTTTAAACAACAAGAGGCAATAGAAAAGGTTTACACAGGGGCTTAATCTAAAGAGAAACCTATTGAACGGGGCCCTGCTGCACGTCTGCGCCTTTGTCTCCGTTGTGCCATATCCTGGAAGGGTATCGTGCGAACGTTATCTATGAAAAAAGGAAAACTCATAGGAGAATGTAACGTAAGTATGCGATAGATAGTAAAAGTGTAAGATGATGGCCTGCCAATAAGGTAGAGCCAAGTTTTGGGGCTACATTAAATATTTATAGCCCCTGGTTTCTGCTATGGGATTACATAACTGGTGTCCGGTTGAATTTTATCCGGGCTACCGGACTCGTCTAATCGTGTCTGTGGTCTTAATGACCAGTCATTTTTTATGGCATTAGAGGCCACTTATAGTCCAGCCGCCAGGGCTGTCGCGTGTTCCTCTGCGCGTGAAGAGCGCTCTGTGATTCCGCTAACGGTGATGACGCCATGTGGACCGGGCATCTTGAGTGTAAGGTAGCCATAATGGGGCAATGCATTGAAGCGGGCGAAGGCCGGTCTTCCAAGCAGTGCATGATAGCCGCTTTGGAAGGGTGCAACGATGAAGAGTAGTTCTTCACTTCTAGAGTTGCCTGGGCGGCCAAATGTTACCCTCAGTACGACGGAGACCCTGCCGTAGGCTTCAATGCCTGGTATCACCCCTTCAAAGGTGGTGTTGCTTTGGCTATGTCGGTGTACTAGAGTAGGGGTACCCTAGTATCCCGAACTTGTGCACGGGCAGTTGCAACACCCTGCGGCAAGGCTTGCCGGGCGACCGCCAAGGTCCTCCGTGGTTCCCTTGGAGCCATTCAAGAACAAATTATTCAAGCCAAGGAGACAAGGCCCCGGAAAGAGGAGCTTGCCGGGAAGGCCAACCAAGGCATCCCAAGGAACTTGCCGCGACGCGCCACGCATCCCGGCAAGGCAACAAGGCCCCAGCAAGAGGAGCTTGCCGGGAAGACCAACCAAGGCATCTCGAGGCCTGGTGAGCGACAAGCTTCCGGGCGCGACAAGACGACGACCGCGGCAAGGCGCTTGCCGCGGCAAGTAACCACTCTGTACCCACGCTCCAGCACATCCGCCAACGTGTCGCTCTGGGGGCCTTTCCAGGCGCGCGTGGCGTGAGGCTGTGCAGCCAGCGGTGTGCGGTGGCATGCGACGCTGACAAGATCGCCATCGTGCCGAACGGTGGCGTCCCTGGCAGTCCCTTTCTGCACTGTTTGGGCGACACAGACGGGCATTTAATGCCTTTGTCCCCTGCCGTCAGGGTTAGGTAGGATACACTGTGGAAGTAGGTATACCAACCGCAACACTTTTTACGCTTTTACCCTCCTCTGCGTTGCCACTTGTCGGTGACCCCTTGAGCATATAAAAGGAGGCCCATGCGCAACGTAAGGGGGGTTCGGCTCATTCGGAAGCCAGAAAAACACTTAGCTCTCTAGAGCAAGAACAGAAGGCAATCAGACAAGCAGCAGTAGGAGTATTATCTCTCCGGAGAGCTCCGAAGCTGGGTAAACTGCTCGTGTGCTTCGCCTCGATCCGCTCTTCGTGCGATCTCCGCCCCCCGCCGAACCGAAAGGGGCCCGGTCCGCCGGCCCCATAGGTGTTCATGGATCAGCTTCCCCGACATCTTTGGCGCACCAGGTAGGGGGCGTCGAGATTGCGTGAACCTGATCCGGCGTTCACACGAGCCAGATCCTCATTTTCTTCATCGACATGCCACCGAAGAAGAAGACTTCGGCGGCAGCTACTCCGTCCACGTCATTTCTACCACCACCGGAGCAAACGGGTGGTGGGGAGGGCGCCGGCAGAAGAACAGACGTCGACAAGGAAGCTCACGATGCTGCCAGGTCCAAGGACAAGGCTGCACAGACCTCGGCGTCTGTACATGTCCCGCGCCCATCTCAGGAGGCGCAGGACCGACAGCGTCATGGTATTCGCAGTACCATACGTTCGTTGGGACAAGATCAAGCTGGTGGATCTCGGGTTGCTCAAGACCAGCATGCACGCCAACGTGCTGGCACGAGCGAGACGCGGTCGCCTGGACGGGATGCTGCTCCTTCTAACATAGTTAGAAGTCCGAGCATATCCCGCTCCTTGCACCGTTCGCCATTGCCACCCACCACTCCAGCAGAAGCTTTGGCGCGAGCTCAACTGCTCCTGGATTACCCTCCAGCGGAAGACAAGATCGACCAATAGAGGGCCACCATTCAAAGTCTCATCGGCTTTGCCAACGGCAACACTCCGCGGCAACCAAGTGCATCGCGGCCGCGGCAGGGCTGCCGGGCATGAGCCGGTGGCGATGAAACCGGTGGGGGTGCAACCACCATGCACTCTCCATCCCGAAGGCCAAGATCGCTGACTCGTCGGATCCACCTCGACAGCGACTCCACCGCATCGTCAGATCCACGAGCTCGTCGCGATCAGCGCCAAGTTCTTCATGAACGACAGCAAGAAGACGCTCGTACTCGCATCGAGCGCCGAAGAGAAGCGTGACGTCAATCCGACAAGCGCGCTGGGCCCTCTGTTGACATGCATGCGCCAGGGGAACCAGGCGACTTGCCATACGCGGTAGGTTGCCCTGCGTTCACTCGTGAGCTGCGGCAAGTCCAGTGGCCCAGCACAAAGAATTTCAAGCCAGATGTACCAGAGAAGTACGATGGCAAGACGCATCCGTCGGAGTTCCTCAGCATCTACACCATCGCGGTGCATGCTGCCGGAGGACGGGACGACAAGATCCTTGCCAACTACTTCCCGCTGGTGCTCAAGCCCAATGTCAGATCCTGGCTCATGCACTTGCCGGACAACTCCATATCCTCCTGGGCTGACCTATGCCATCAGTTTGTCGGCGCCTTTACAGGCGGCCACAAGCCTCACGGCCAGGAGAGCGACCTTCATCTGCTCTCCCAGAAGGAAGGAGAGCCCCTGCGCAAGTACATTCAGAGATTCAGCCGCGTACAGCACAACATCCCAGATGTCCACCCTGCCGCGGTAATCAGCGCGTTCCATCAGAACGTGCGGAACCGCAGGATGCGGGAGGAGATGGCGATGTGCAAGATCAGAAATGTCAGTGAGCTATATGCCCTGGCCAACAAGTGTGCATGTGCTGAGGAAGGGAGGAAACTCCCCGGAGAGAACACAGGAGCAGGAGGATCTGATAGTGAGGAAACTGCCCCGGCAAGGAAGAACCGGCGGCAGAACAACAGGAAGAAGAAAGGCAAAGATGTGCTAGTTGTTGAGCAGTCCGGCAAGAAAGCCGAAGCTGGTAGCTCCGCCAAGGAGGTTGCTGCAGCTGTGGCAGTCGCCGACAAGCAGGACAGCACCAACAAGCAGTATTGCAAGATCCACCGCACCAAGGGCCATGACCTCCAGAGCTGCAAGAAGGTCGAGCAGCTTGTTGAGCAGCAAAAGGCTGAATACGAGCGGCGCGACAAGGAGAAAGCCCAGGAAGGAACTGGAGGAGCCAGCAGGAAATGTCCCGGCCGAGGAGGACGCCGCGGCAAGGCCAAGCAGCGGCAAGGAGACAGACCTCCCCTCGGCCGCAACAAGGATGAAGACGACGACGACGATGAAGATATGGATGAAGATGAGACCGATGAGAAGGAGTTCCAGAAAGCCACAGAGGTCCTGTGCGTTGACGGTGGTGCTTCTGTGCATACTTCACACCGCCAGCTCAAGCAGTGGGTGCGGGAAGTCAATGCGGCAGAACCACCCGTCGAGTCACGCAAGCCTCTGAAATGGTCCAGCACGCCTATCATCTTTGATATTGAGGACCACCCTGATCGCATAACTGCGGTCGGGTGCTTGCCGATGTTGGTTTCACCAACTATCCGCAACCTCAAGGTCACTAAGATGCTAGTTGACGGCGGGGCCGGCTTGAACTTGATCTCCTCCGCGGTACTCCAAAAGCTTCAGATCCCTGATGGCGAGCTCGAAGAGACCGGCACGTTCCAAGGAATCAATCCGGGAAGAAGCAAGCCGAAGGGAAAGATCACGTTGCCGGTAACATTTGGCAGCGAGTTGAACTTCAGGACTGAGAGGGTCACTTTTGACGTTGCTGACTTTCCATTGCCTTACAATGGGATACTTGGCCGTCCAGCACTCGCCAAGTTCATGGCAGCCTCTCATTATGCATACAACGTACTGAAGATGCCAGGCCCGATAAGTGTCATCTCTGTCCCTAGAGACAAGAAGGATGCCCTTATCTGCGCCGACAAGATTTACCGGGAAGCAGCAGCCGCAACAGATCACAGGTCACTTGCCGCTGAAGCTCCCGGGGCGAAGAAGAAGACCAAGTCCGGCAAGAGTTCTGATGCCCACTCCGGCAAGCGCACCTCCTCGGAGTGCTGCGCTACCGTCGAGGACGCACCATCGAGCTCCAGCGGCAAGTGTAAGAAGACAACGGCAGCTCCACCAGAGACCAAGAGGGTGTCCGCCAAGGAGGATGGCACTGGTGGCACCTTCACCATCAGTGCCACTCTCGACCCTAAATAGGAAAGCGCGCTCATTGCTTTCCTGCGGGAGAACGTCGACGTGTTTGCATGGCAACCGTCTGACATCCCCGGTGTTCCCAGGAAAGTAATCGAGCACCATCTTGCCGTCTGTCCTCATGCGCGGCCCGTCAAGCAGAAAGTCAGGAAACAGGCATTGGAGCGCCAAGAATTCATTGCAGAAGAGATCAAGAAATTGGAAGTAGCAGGCCTTGTCAGAGGAGTGCTCCATCCTACATCGTTGGCCAATCCTGTAGTCGTGCGTAAGGCAAACGGGAAATGGAGGCTTTGTATTGACTTTACCGATGTTAATAAAGCTTGTCCCAAAGACCCATTTCCCTTGCTGCGCATCGACCAGATTGTTGACTCCATGACCGGATGTGACTTGCTTTCATTTCTTGACGCATACTCAGGATATCATCAGATCTTCATGGCAGAAGAGGATGACGAGAAGACCGCATTCATTACCCCATGTGGCACATACTGTTTCGTACGGATGCCTTTTGGTTTAAAGAATGCTGGATCAACATTTGCAAGGGTAGTCCATGACGCTTTTGAACCGCAAATGCACAGAAATGTGGAAGCCTACATGGATGACATAGTGGTCAAGAGCAAGGACAAAGCAACTCTGATTCAAGATTTAGACGAAACCTTTGCAAATCTGCGCAAGATCAACCTCAAGCTTAACCCCGAGAAGTGTGTATTTGGAGTCCCCTCCGGCAAGCTTCTCGGGTTCTTTGTGCCTCAACGCGGAATTGAGGCCAATCCCGACAAGATCAAGGCCATTGAGCAGATTGAAGCATCAAAGCGCGTCAAGGATGTACGAAGACTTGCCGGTTGTGTAGCTGCTCTCAGCAAGTTTATCTCTAGGTCTGCTGAGTGCGCCCTGCCATTTTTCAAAATTTGAAAAAGGCAGGTCCAATGAAATGGACTCCGAAAGTGGAGGCTGCGCTGCAGGACTTGAAGAGATACATGTCCTCCACTCCAACACTTGTCGCACCTAAGCCACAAGAGAAGTTGCTGCTATATATAGCAGCGACCAATCAAGTGGTTAGTGCTGCGTTAGTAGCGGAGAGGGAGGCGGATGATGAGCCAGCAGCCACGGTAGATACATCCGGCGACAAGCAGAGGACTTCACCGGCAAGCTCTGGTCCCGACAAGGATGGATCTGCGCAGGAGCATGAGAAGGTGCAGAAGAGAATGGTGCAGTGCCCAGTTTACTTTGTCAGTTCCCTTTTGCAGGGGGCTAGGTCAAGGTACTCTGGTGTGCAGAAATTGCTTTTCGGCCTCCTCATGGCCTCGAGAAAGCTGCGCCATTACTTCCAAGCACATGAGATCACAGTCGTCACTCGTTTTCTGATGAAGAGGATACTGCAAAATCCAGAAGCGACAGGCAGGATTGTCGAGTGGGCACTAGAACTGTCAAGCTTTGGCCTCAAGTTTGAGAGCACCTCAACTATCCAAAGCAAAGCATTGGCAGAGTTCATAGCAGAATGGACGCCAACACCAGATGAACAAATTCCAGAGACGAGCATCCCCGTCAAGGAAGCAAGCAAAGAGTGGCTGATGTACTTCGATGGTGCCTTCTCGCTGCAAGGCGCCGGTGCTGGCGTGCTACTTGTTGCACCCACCGGAGAGCATCTCAAGTACGTAGTCCAGATGCACTTTCCCAAGGAGCAAGCAACGAACAATACTGCAGAGTATGAAGGTTTGCTTGCCAGCCTCAGGATTGCAGCAGACCTTGGGATCAAGAAGCTCATTGTCAGGGGTGACTCACAGCTTGTCGTCCGCCAAGTGAACAAGAGTTACCAGAGTCCGTTGATGGAAGCTTACGTTGATGAAGTGAGAAAGCTAGAAGAGCACTTTGACGGCCTGCAGATGGAGCATGTTCCAAGAGCTCAGAACGACATTGCCGACGGCCTGCCAAAGTGCGCCGCACTTAAGTTACCTGTGGAACCAGGGATCTTTGTGCTCAAGCTGACTCAACCATCCGTAACACCATCAACTGGACAAAGCAAGAAGAGGAAGTTGTTTTCTGGTGACTATTTTCCGGCAGATCTTCTCGAAGCCGCCGCCAGGAAGTTCCTCAGGATCAACACCAAGAGTGCTGAGGAGCAGTCTGCTCCGGCAAACCTTAGGTTTTGTTCCGTTGAAGCAGACGCTCCCGACAAGTTTTGCTCCGGCAAGCTTGCCGGGGAACATCAAGCTCCGGCAGAGCCACAAGTTCTTGCCATAGAAGCGGATGTTCCCGCAGCAGCAGATGTGCCTTTAGTCCTTGTTGTCGAGCCACAAGCTCCAGCATGGGCACAGCAGATTGTCCATTTCCTTCAGACAGGAGAACTTCCCGAAGAGCAAGAAGAAGCGGAAAGAGTAGCCCGGCAGTCAAGTATGTACCTGTTTGTCGACAACACATTGTACAGAAGAAGACTCAACGGTGTGAAATTGAAGTGTATTCACCGGGAAGACGGAGGCATATGTGGTCACCACATTGGCGCAAGAGCACTTGCCGGCAAAGCGTTCCGACAAGGTTTCTTTTGGCCGACAGCCCTCCAGGATGCAACTGCACAAGTAACCAAGTGTGAAGCGTGCCAGTTCCATTCCAAGCAGATACACCAGCCAGCTCAAGCTCTCCAGACGATCCCTTTATCCTGGCCATTTTCGGTCTGGGGGCTCGATATCCTCGGCCCCTTCCCCCGAGCTGTCGGGGCCTTTGAGTACTTGTACGTTGCAATCGACAAGTTCACAAAGTGGCCAGAAGTGGAACCAGTGAGGAAGGTGACAGCACAGTCAGCAGTCAAGTTCTTCAGGTCGATTGTTTGCCGTTTTGGGATCCCTAATAGGATTATCACCGACAACGGCACGCAATTTACAGGCCGCACCTTCATGCAGTACGTCCAAGATCTTGGCGCCAAGGTCTGCTTCGCTTCTGTTGCTCATTCGAGAAGCAACGGTCAAGCGGAGAGGGCAAATGCTGAAGTGTTGCGCGGGCTCAAGACCAGAACTTTCGACAGGCTGCGCAAGTGCGGAAGAAACTGGATAGAGGAGCTGCCGGTGGTTCTTTGGTCGATCAGGACGACGCCAAATCGAGCCACTGGCCAGACACCTTTTGCTCTAGTCTATGGAGCAGAGGCAGTTCTCCCCACGGAACTCGTATACGGGTCGCCTCGAGTGCTCGCTTATGATGAGCTTGAGCAAGAGCAGCTGCGATAAGATGACGCGCTGCTCCTTGAGGAGGATCGTCTTCAGGCTGCTGTACGAGCTGCTTGGTACCAGCAAGCTTTGCGCCGCTACCATAGCCGCAAAGTTAAAGCCAGAAGCTTCGAGGAAGGCGACCTTATTCTTCGGCGCGTTCACTCCGCCAAGAATTCCAACAAGTTCACGCCGAAGTGGGAAGGCCCTTACGAGGTGAAACGAGTCACTAGGCCTGGCGCTGTCCGCCTTGAGACCGAAGATGGCACTCCGGTGAGCAACTCCTGGAACATTGAGCATCTTCGTAAGTTTTACCCGTAGGGCGCGGTTGCCGGAACGCGTTCCGACAACCACCTTTTGTACAAGTCTTGCCGGTGTTGCATGTAATCCTTTGTACAAAGTAGGGCGCAGACCCCGTGCATAAGTAAAGCTCATGTGCTCCGCACATCTTGTCAAAATCATGCTTTTTACTTTATATTTGCACGCGTTATCTGACACTTTGTGCAGCAACTACCCCCGGTAAGCAATAACGAGCCATAAGGCTCCATATCTTTATTTTTCTTCTTTCTTCTTCTCAAAAAGGAAAGCAAGGTTCCCTCGCCCACAAGTTTCCCGGGGGGAAGGAGAAGATAATGGTGTGGACCAGGCATCGTTCAAGCAAGTTTCGCCTTGCCAGAAAGCAAACGACAGAAAAGCTAAGTTGCCAAAGTTTGAGCAATCAGTTTTAAATTTTTAAGTTATCTCCTTGAACGACCGTACTTTGTATGGAAAACCTGTGCACGGAGGAACCAACTCGTAGCTAGTTGCGCCCTTACTTTGTTTCGAGTCCGCTCAACAACTTAAGTGAGCTGCGACTAGTTGCGACAAGGTTTCTTGTCGGTAGCGGCACCGCCAGCAGGCTGCTGACGTCCCGCACTCAGCGCTCACGGCTAAGGTGCCTGCGCCGACAAGTTCCCTAAAAGCGTAGGGCAAAAGCATACAAAGGAAGGAATCAAGGAAAGGGAATAACGTAGCAAATATCTACCCAAAATAGAGTTACATTACAAGATAGCTTGTCGCAGCTCTAACAGATTGTTCTCATGACATGGCTAGCAGCGACAAGAAAGAGAAAAAGAAACGGGCGGCCTAATCTACGCGATCGCCCTCAACCCTCTTGATCTCGCTCACCTTGTCCACAATGGGTGCGACAAGGGCCTTGAGTGCATCCAGATCAGCATCCGGCGGCAAGGATTTGAGGACGTTGGTGAGGTTGAGGCCTGGATTGCGGAACGCCACCTTCATCAGCACCTTCTGGAGAGCCCCCGCGCAAATCCTGCACGACTCGTCGGCCAGCTGCTTTGGGATCCTCTCCCGGAGTCGCTGGAGGGCCGTCGCCACGCCTTTGAAGAACAGGCTGAGCTTGGCGCTGGGTTGGAGATGCTCGTCGGAGGGATACCCAAAATCCTCCACCCCCAGCTGCGCCAACTCCCCATCGATGGCGGCGGCAATATTCACCAGACCCTCAGTCCAGTGCTCCACAGTCTCCCTGAAGGCGTCGTGGGCGGCAGCAGCATTCGCCAGCAGCGCCTCGTCGGCCTTGATCTTCTCCGACAAGGCCACCTCCCGCTCCCTGGCGCCGTCCAGCGTCTGAGTCAAAGTAGCCAACTTCAACTCAAAATCCGCATTGGAGTCCTTGGCGGCGCTAAGCTCCTTACTCCTCTCTGTGAGGATACCTTGCAGCTCACCATGAGCGGTAGCATCCTTCTCGCGCTCACGCTTGAGAGCGGCAAGCTCCTCGCCGCCCGCCCGGAGATCGGCTTCCAGCTGCGCCACCTTTTTCTCCAGCTCCTTCTTGGCCGCCTCGGCAGCTGCGGCAGCATCCTTTGCCTCCTTGAGAGCCCCGCCAATCGCTTGCTCGCACGCGGCAAGCTCCTCCTCGTGGCTGTCAAGATTGACCTTGCGCTGCGCCAACTCTCCTTCCTGCGCGAATAAGTTTTCGGCGACAAGCCGTTGCTTCTCTTCGGCTTCAGCCTTCTCGAGGAGGAAGGCTTTCCGCTCCTCGAGAAGTTGCTCCCGCTCCTCCACCAAGGACCGGAGAGCTTCCTTCCTGAGGCCTCGGAGCTCCTCCGCGCGCTTCTCAATATCAACTCCCGCCTTCACGACAAGCGCTTCTCGGGAGGCCAGCTTGGCTTGTCAGGGTGACATCAGCTTCCGCAGCAGCCGCTCCTCTTCAGGTTTGTCGCTGCTGCAGCCGCTCCTCTTCAGGTTCGTCGCTGCTGCTGCTACCGTCAACCCTGCAGAGGAGAGCACCTCTCCGTCCAGGATTTCTCCCTCGACCGGCGCCCTGGAGCTTGACGCCCAGGGGAGCTTGATGAAGATACCATCGCCGGCCTTCAAGTAGGCGCCGGACTGGGGCTCTTCGGAGCCTGGCACTGCAGCATCGACGGAGGGATCCACGGTCGGTGTAGCGCCTGGCGCTCATGCGGCCTCGGGGCCGTCAGTGCGATCTCCAGATCCCTCGCCTACTTCTGCGGTGGCAGCCTTGGCGGCCTCTTCGCCGGCGGGATCATCAGCACCGGCCTCCTCTTTGGTGGCCGCGGCGTCGTTGTTGTTGCCGCGCACGTTCTCCTCACTGGCGGCCTCGGTTTCCATGGGCTCCGTGGCAAGTGGATCTGACGATCGAAGAGGGGAGAGAAGTCAAGTGAATATACAAGAAGAAAATAAGAAGAAGAAGATCCCAAGGGAAGTTTTTCAGGCAAAAGGGTTACATGTGCTTTGATCTGCAGTCATGGTCTCAACCACCGGAGGATGGCTGGCGCTGTCCCTTGCCGGAGAACTGCCCCTTGCCGGAGAGTTCTCCCTTGCCGGAGAGCGCTCCCTTGCCGGGGACTCCTCCCTTGGTGGCGTAGTCGAAGCAGATGGCACTTCGGGAGCAGCATCCGGGCATTCCTGATGAGGCTGTTCTGCTCCTACACAAATCCAACAGACAAGATATCAGTAGAGAAAAGAGCACCCATGCGCGCCTAATGGCAGGAAGTAAACTATAAACTTACGCTGGGGGCTGCGCTGGGGGCTGCTTTGGGGAGTAGTTGCCGGGTCCGTCAAGGTGGTCTCAGACACACCCCCTGCTGACACGGTGAGATCATCTTCGATGACAATCACCGGGGCCTTGGCTCTCTTCACCGCTCTCTGGGCCAGTGTCATGAAAAGGAATGGGTCCAGATCGAAGCAAGTCAGATACAAGACGAAAGCAACAAGATAGCAAGAATTGAAGAACTACGAGGATAGCAAGGAATCTTACTCTTCTTCTTCATCGTCGGAGCTGAGCGCGGAGAGATCGAAGTCCTGCTCCCCTCCGGTGCGGCGAGGCGGAGGAGTAGGTTCCCTTGCCCGCTTGGCAGGAGCAGCAGCGGTGGACCGGGAAGACCCCGCTCCAGTTGCCGCAGCGGCGTGAGGCGCTCCCGCGGCAACGGTGCTTGCCGCGGTAGAGCGTGTCACTCGGCTTGGCGGCTGTTGACCCGTCTGCCGCCCCGCTACGTCTGCGGCCTTGCGAAGGCGCCTCCTTGCCGGAGCCGGGGGCTCCGCCTGCGGCAAGCTGTTTGAAGGTTCGGGCTCTTCCTCGCCGGGCTCGCTCGGCTCAGCTTCAGGGCCGGCAAGATCTTCCTCGCCGGCAAACTCCTCGCGCTCGGCAAGGCTTGCCGCCTCTGCTGCCTCCGCCTCCTCCACGGTGAATCCAAATACGCCCGCGGCAGCAGCTGCTGCCGCCTCTTCCAGCCTGGTGGCGATGCGCTGCATCTCCGCATCAGTGGTGTCGCGGGTGAGGCTCTTCTGCTCATCAGCGCGGACTGGCACTTCTACCAGGTCGTTGAAGAACGCCCGCACGACGTCATCCGCAGGTTCTTGCCAAGTTGGGGCGATTCCGTGCGAATCGCACAACGGCATCATCGCGCGGATGCGGTCAAGTGAAGAATTGTTGCACAGCGGGACGACATTCCGCGGCAACATAAATGGGTGCTGAGGGTCGCGCTTGAACAGCTCCAGAAGCATCGCGTCCAATTCCAAGACCATGAAGTTGAAATTGAGGCCCGGGCGCAGCCTCATGATATCCGCCGAGTTCTTGAACTCCCAGGCGGGTCTCCCCCTCTCCTGCAGGGGGGCGATACGGCGGCGAAGGAAATCTGCGCCTACAGCGCCTACAATGAACCCGGCAAGCCTGAGGCGAAGGATGCGGGTGACGGCAATCTTCAGCCTGTCGTCTTCCGGGGCCACGTTGCTCCAATCATTGCCGCGTACTATTGGGGCTTGGCGCACGGTAGTGAATGGCTGCGGGTTCTCCTCGATGATCCAGCACCACTCTGCTCTCCACTCCTCCCACTTGCTGCGGAGCTCACCCTCCAGATATGCTTCCTTCTTGCCGACTCTCGAGATCCAAGCGATCCCGCTGGCAAGAGGCTCTCCTCTCTCAACCCGAGGCATGAATAAGTGGCGGAAAAGGGCTACGTTTGGGTGGACTCCGACAAAGTTTTCGCACAGATGTGCGAAAGCTACCATGGTCAGAACGGTGTTGGGGGTGAAGTCAAGGAGGCGGAACCCGTAGGTGTTCATGATGTCGCAAAGAATTCAGAGAAAGGCGGGCAGAGCCTGCAGTAGAAGAACAACGCGAAAAAGGGGTACCCGTTCGGAGCCAGTCTCGAAGCGGTGGCCGGGAGTACCCTCGTGCGCGGATGCGCTCGCGTCTCCGTCGACCAAAAGAGGTAGTAGTACTCCCTCAGCTCCTTCGCACTGAGCTGAGGGGAGAAGAGGGCCCGCTCCTTCCGCAGCGCCGCGAGCCGCTGCACCTCGGCCGACTTCACACCCTTCCCCTTGTCGGCTTTTGGAGCCATGGCGGAGGTGGTGGAGGAAGTTGGCGGCGTTGGTGATGTTGGTGGCAATGGGGGGCGGAGCGCTGCTCTCCTTCGACTTCGGGAAGAAGGGGGGAGCGGCGGAGATTTGTGACAATGGAGCAACAACCGGCGAGGTGGGCGAACTGCCCCTGTTTCCCCTGCTTATAAAGAGGGAGGGGCGGACATTTCTCCCTTCCGAATAAAGAAACCACCCACGATCTCTCCCACGATGCCGCATTCAACGCGTGCCGTTCGGGGAGGGCGCGGTGGATACGGAGCAAGATTCGGCGTAACCCAGGCCGCGTGTACCCGTGCCCTGTTTTGGGCCTGGCCCAACAGCGCTCGGCACCATGTGTGGCCCAGGCCCGGGGGCTCCTGTCGGTGTACTAGAGTAGGGGTACCCTAGTATCCCGAACTTGTGCACGGGCAGTTGCAACACCCCGCAGCAAGGCTTGCCGGGCGACCGCCAAGGTCCTCCGTGGTTCCCTTGGAGCCATTCAAGAACAAAGTATTCAAGCCAAGGAGACAAGGCCCCGACAAGAGGAGCTTGCCGGGAAGGACAACCAAGGCATCCCAAGGAACTTGCCGCAACGCGCCACGCGTCCCGGCAAGGCAACAAGGCCCCGGCAAGAGGAGCATGCCGAGAAGACCAACCAAGGCATCTCGAGGCCTGGTGAGCAACAAGCTTCCGGGCGCGACAAGACGACGACCGCGGCAAGGCGCTTGCCGCGGCAAGTAACCACTCTGTACCCACGCTCCAGCACATCCGCCAACGTGTCGCTCTGGGGGCCTTTCCAGGCGCGCGTGGCGTGAGGCTGTGCAGCCAGCGGTGCACGGTGGCATGCGACGCTGACAAGATCACCATCGTGGTGAACGGTGGCGTCCCTGGTGGTCCCTTTCTGCACTGTTTGGGCGACACAGACGGGCATTTAATGCCTTTGTCCCCTACCGTCAGGGTTAGGTAGGATACACTGTGCAAGTAGGTATACCAACCGCAACACTTTTTACGCTTTTACCCTCCTCTGCGTTGCCACCTGTCGGTGACCCCTTGAGCATATAAAAGGAGGCCCATGCGCAAAGTAAGGGGGGTTCGGCTCATTCGGAAGCCAGAAAAACACTTAGCTCTCTCGAGCAAGAATAGAAGGCAATCAGACAAGCAGCAGTAGGAGTATTATCTCTCCGGAGAGCTCCGAAGGTGGGTAAACTGCTCGTGTGCTTCGCCTCGATCCGCTCTTCGTGCGATCTCCGCCCCCCGCTGAACCGAAAGGGGCCCGGTCCGCCGGCCCCATAGGTGTTCGTGGATCAGCTTCCCCGACAGGCTAATTCTGGATAGGTTTATCCACATCCTGCAAACAGTGTCCTCGTATATTAAATTGAGTCTACTGCCGCCGTCCATGAGGACACGGGTGAGATGGTATCCGTCAATTATTGGGTCAAGCACCAAGGCCTGTGATCCTTCGCGCCGAATACTAGTTCGGCGGTCCATGTGATCAAAAGTGATCGGACGAGACATCCAGTAGTCAGATGTGGGTACGATAGGTTCTACATCATGCGCGTCTTCGAGCGCGCGTTCTTGCCTTCTCGTGAATGTGTGAGTCGCGTGGATCATGTTTACTGTTTTAACCTCTAGCGGGAACTTTTTTTGTCCCCCAGTGTTCGGCTGGCAAGGTTCGTCCTCGTCTTCACTTATTGTTTCCCTCCCTTTGTGTTCGGCATTTACTTTGCCGGCCTGCTTGAAGACCCGGCACTCTCTATGGGTGTGGTTCGCAGGTTTTTCCATGGTACCATGAATTTGGCATAGTCTGTCCAGGACTCTATTCAGACCGGAGGTCCCTCTTTACTGCCTTTAAATGGCTTATTTTGCTGAGAGCCCCTGTATCCGGCATTGACCATTGTGTTATCCGGGCTCCCCTCCTTGCTTTGGCGTTTATGTTTATTACGCCGTGGCTTCCCGTTACCATCCCTTATTTCGGACGTGCAGGGTCGCTGGTGCCTTTACGGGCTAGCCAGCTATCTTCACCCGCGCAAAAGCGGGTCATAAGGCTTGTTAAGGCTGCCATTGTCCTTGGCTTTTCTTGGCCGAGGTGTCTGGCGAGCCATTCGTCGCGGATGATGTGTTTGAATACCACTAAGGCTTCGGCATCCGGACAATCGACAATTTGATTCTTCTTAGTGAGGAATCTGTTCCAAAGCTTGCGGGTGGACTCTCCGGGCTGTTGGATTATGTGACTTAGATCGTCTGCATCCGGATGCCGGACATAAGTCCCTTGAAAATTGGCCCTGAAAGCGTCTTCTAGTTCCTCCCAACTCCCAATTGAGTTTTCGGGGAGGCTTTTTAGCCAGTGTCGGGCTGGTCCCTTCAGCTTGAGGGGAAGGTATTTGATGGCGTGGAGATCATCCCCACGAGCCATGTGAATATGCAGGATATAATCCTCGATCCAAACCCCTGGGTCTGTCGTTCCATCATATGCCTCTATGTTCACAGGTTTGAAACCTTATGGGAATTCATGGTCTAGTACTTCTTCGGTGAAGCACAGGGGGTGTGCAGCCCCTCTGTATCTGGGCGCGCCGTGGCATGTAGTCGGTTGTCGTTGTGTCCAGAGTTTATTCCGAACTGGTATTTGGCTTGTATTAGTGTTTGGATGACCATAGTACCTTGCCGGGGTGTGTCCTTTAGATCCATAGATGGACCTGGATGCACCAGCCTTCTTATCTAGCTTCTCACGTAGATCATGCGCGCTGTCAGTAGCCGCTCTGCTGTGGTTGTGACATGGTGCGTCTAGTCTCCTGATTGTATTATTCTTTGCTGGAACGGCCTCGTCGTCGAATTCTGGCAGTAGCTTGCGCTTTTGATAGCTTTTGGTATGGCGATCATCGCCATATCTTTCTTCAGTGTCTAGCACTTTATTCCATCTGCGACTGAGCTTTTCCTGTGCGGCCTTAAACCGTTGTTTCTGCTTCTTTAGACTTCTTGCTGTGGCCAAAAGCTTTTGGTGGAGGTTATCTCGTTCCATTCGTTCATCTGGGATGATGAATGCATCGTCGTCTGGACCGCGTTCCTGTTCTAGGGCGGTTTCATGAGCCCATCCCTCCGGATCATTGTGATTGGATATTTGCTCCGAAATTGGTTTGGCGTGACCTGGATCATCCTGCTCCATCGCTGGTTGCATGTCGTCATTACTGCCTTCTAGTATGTCAGTCCTTCTTGCGCTCTTGTCGAAGTTTTCACAATTGTTGGACTTTGAGCGGCGTCTACGCCGCCGTTTTGGCTTTTGTCCGGGTGTTTTATCGTCCGGATTATCGTTGTCGTCCTTCTTGGGTGTATCCACCATGTATATGTCATGTGACAAGGTATTAATCCCGTGCCCCAGAGATTCTGAGGCTTCTCCTGTATCTCGTCCATACCGTTGATGTCTTCGGAGTCGAAGTCAAGAACGTCGGTTAAATCATCGATTGTGGCAATCAAGTGGGTGGTGGGTGGGCAGCGAATTCCTTCGTCGCCTGCTTCCCACTCAAGCCGGACATAGTTCGGCCCAGAGTCTCCTGACAGAGAGAGAGACTTTAATGAGTTCAGCATGTCGCCAAAGGGTGAGTGTTGAAAGATGTCTGCAGTGGTAAACTCCATTGCCGGAGCCCAACCTGGCTCGACTGGCTCGAGGGTGTGCGGACCGGAACCAGCAACCGGATACGAGTTCGGGGGTCCGAGGTTACGGGTCTCCACTAAGGTGAGACCCGTGTTCGGCTCCAACACCAATGAGTATGCAGCCTGATCGGTGGGGTTTAGCCCTCCGTCCTTGGGCAACGCAACCCGTTCCGGATTTAGATCCGGGGCTGTTGCAGGGATGACGTTCTGAGCATTGTCCGACAGCAGATCTAGGTCGTGCCCGTCATGACTGTCCGGTGCTCCTGGGGCAGGGCCGAATCCATAGAAGATCAAGTTTCCACGAATATCCGTCGTGTAGTTCAAGTTTATGAACCTGATCTGATGGCCAGGGGCATAGCTGTCAATCTGCTCCAGATGGCCAAGCGAATTGGCCCGCAGTGCGAAGCCGCCGAACACAAAGATCTGTCCGGAGAAAAGTCTCACCCTGGACCGTGTTGTTGACGATTGAAGATGCCATCAAGCCTCAAAGCGACGACACAGAGGAACTCTCAATGAAAGCACCAATGTCGGTGTCAAAACCAGCGGATCTCGGGTAGGGGGTCCCGATCTGTGCGTCTTAGGCTGATGGTAACATGAAGCAAGGGACACAATGTTTACCCAGGTTCGGGCCCTCTCAATGGAGGTAAAACCCTACTTCCTGCTTGATTAATATTGAAGATATGAGTAGTACAAGAGTATATCTACCACGAGATCGTAGAGGCTAAACCCTAGGAGCTAGCCTATGATGGTATGATTGTAATTGTGATCAGCCTTCTAAGGACCATCCTCTCCGGCTTATATAAACAACGGAGAGGGCTAGGGTTTACATGGAGTCGGTTACAAGGAAGGAAATCTAATATCCGGATCGCCAAGCTTGTCTTCCACGCAAAGGAGAGTCCCATCCAGACACGGGCCGAAGTCTTGAGTCTTGTATCTCCACGCTTCGATAGTTCGGATGATGTATATAGTCCGGTTGTCCGGATACCCCCTAATCTAGGACTCCCTCACTCGTTGCCGGCAGGGCCCGTGGCGGCCTTGGCCACCAGAGAAGGAGCACGTCGAGCACAACCATCGCCCGCCGGGGCCGTCTGAGCAACGCGAGCGGCGACTGCGGCCCGGCGCTCGGCGCAAGCCTGGCGTGCGTCGAACATGGAGTTGTCAGAGTGATGGTGGATCAATCGACGGAAGAGAAGATCCGACGCACCCCTACCTGGCGCGCCAAATGTCGGATTACGGGTTCCGCAAACCCTTGAAAGGTTTGAACTCTGGGGTGCGTATGGAAATCTCAATGTACCTAGTCTGTCTACTCGCGATTCTCCTAAGACTAGTGCGACGAGCTCGAAGGGACAGAGACACAACAGTTTATCCTGGTTCGGGCCACCTTGTGGTGTAATACCCTACTCTAGCATTTTGGTGGATTGCCTCGAAGGGCTCAAGATGAACTAGTATAGTGGATGAACTGGCCTCAGGAGGTGAGGTGTTCTTGAGCTCAAGAGAGCTAATAAAGTGGTCGGGTGAGAATGGATCCCATCCCCCTCTATGGTGGTGGTTAAGTCCTATTTATAGTGGCCTCGGTCCTCTTCCCAAATGTAGGCGGGAAGGTATCCCACAACGTCCGGTGAAAGGGGACAAGTAGTACAGCTTATCCTGACAAAAGTAGTCTTCGCCTGCGAAAAGCCCCTGGTCGTGACGTTGCGGTGGGCTCGGTGATGACCTCTGTCATGTCGTCCTGGTGGTCTTGGTCTTGTAGCACGGGAATGGAAACCTTTGGCTGATTCCTCGGAACTCCGCGCATGCGGCTTGCCTCCCTTGCACCGAAGAGGAAATTGGCGCTCTGTGCCTGCTGGCGCCCGCCTGGCCTTGGTCGTCACGGCTCACGTCAGCTGAGCCTTGTGAGGTGCACCTTGCATAGAACTCTCTGCCCCATAGAAGCCAGCCTGAAGAGGCCGATCCCCTCAGGGGTCTTCGTGTCGTCCGCCTCATGAGGCTTGGCCCCTCGCGAGGGTTGAGGGAGTCCTGGATTAGGGGGTGTCCGGATGGCCGGACTATGACCTTTGGCCGGACTCCGGGACTATGAAGATACAAGATTGAAGACTTCGTCCCGTGTCCAGATAGGTACTTTCCTTGGCATGGAAGGCAAGCTTGGCGATACGATATGAAGATCTCCTCCCATTGTAACCGACTCTGTGTAACCCTAGCCCTCTCCGGTGTCTATATAAACCGGAGAGTTTTAGTCCGTAGGACGAACAACAATCATACCATAGGCTAGATTAGGGTTTAGCCTCCCTGATCTCGTGGTTGATCAACTCTTGTACTACCCATATCATCAATATTAATCAAGCAGGAGTAGGGTTTTACCTCCACCGAGAGGGCCCGAACCTGGGTAAAAACATCGTGTCCCTTGTCTCCTGTTACCATCCGCCTAGACGCACAGTTTGGGACCCCCTACCCGAGATCCGACGGTTTTGACACCGACATTGGTGCTTTCATTGAGAGTTCCTCTGTGTCGTCACCTTTAGGCCCGATGGCTTCTTCGATCATCAACCACGACACGGTCCAGGGTGAGACTTTTCTCCCCGGACAGATCTTCGTATTCGGCGGCTTCGCACTGCGGGCCAACTCGCTTGGCCATCTGGAGCAGATCGGAAGCTACGCCCCTGGCCATCAGGTCAGGTTTGGAAGCTTAAACTACACGGCCGACATCCGCGGGGACATGATCTTCGATGTATTCGAGCCATGGCCGAGCGTGCCGCACTGTCTCGATGGGCACGATCTAGCTCTGCCGCCGGACAGCGCCCAGAGCGCCGCTCGGGTGTCCGCTCCAACCATTAGCTCATAGCCGACTGCGCTAGTCAGGGCCGGACGGTTGGACGCCGCCCCAGGAGCCGCAATCTCTATGGCGATAGAGCCGAATACCAGCCTAGGCCTTTGCAAGGCCCGTGATTCCAAGGTGCCGGACTCCGTTCCGGACTCTGAATACTCCGCACCCCTTCCGATCGAACCCGATTGGGCTCCGATAATGGAGTTCACCGCCACGGACATCTTTCAGCACTCGCCCTTTGGCGATATCCTGGATTCACTAAAGTCTCTCTCTTTGTCAGTAGAGCCCTGGCCGGACTATGGTCAGCAGGGTTGGGATGCGGACGACGAGGAAATTCGAAACCCACCCACCACCCACTTTGTAGCCATTGTCGACGATCTAACCAACATGCTCGACTTCGACTCCGAAGACATCGACGGTATGGACGCCGATGAAGGAGACGACCAAGAACCAGCACCTATAGGGCACTGGAAGGCCACCTCGTCATATGACATATACATGGTGGACACCCCCAAAGCAGGGGATGGCGATGAAAAAGCGGAGGATGACCCCTCCAAGAAGCAACCCAACCGCTCTAAATCCCGCCAAAGCAAGAACGGCGAATCTGGCACCGGAGACGTCAACACCCCGGACAGTGCCAAAGACAACCCCCTCCAGCAGGATTCAGCACGGGAGGACGAAGGAGCCAGCGATCATGAGAGAGCGGCAGACAGAGAGGTCGAGGACGACAATTATATGCCTCCCTCCGAAGACGAGGCAAGCCTCGACGACGACGAATTCGTCGTGCCAGAGGATCCCGTCGAACAAGAGCGTTTCAAACACAGGCTTATGGCCACGGCAAGCAGCCTCAAGAAAAAACAGCAGCAGCTTAGAGCTAACCAAGACCTGCTAGCTGACAGATGGACCGAAGTCCTCGCGGCCGAAGAGTATAAACTTGAACGCCCCTCCAAGAGTTACCCAAAGCGCAGGCTGCTACCCCAACTAGAGGAGGAAGCAACTAAACCTACATCACCAGCGTACGATGCGCCCGATTGGCCACCCCGTGGCCGCGACAGAGAGTCCTTTCGGCCCTCAATCCAAGCCGCACCCCGGCGTCGCTCTAAAAATACCAGAGCACGGGGAAACGCAACAGACCTGCGAGAAATATTGGAGGATAAGGCAAGGCAAACAAGATCGATCTACGGATTGCGTGGGCGCCCTACGTCACGTGACGATAATCGTCACGCCGGATATGATAAATACGGCCAGACCGAATACAACAGACAAAGCTCATCCGAGCTACGTCGTGATATAGCCCAGTACAGGGGCGCTGCACACCCACTATGCTTCACAGACGAAGTAATGGATCATCAAATCCCAGAGGGTTTTAAACCCGTAAACATCGAGTCATACGATGGCACAACAGATCATGCGGTATGAATCGAGGATTATCTCCTTCATATCCACATGGCCCGTGGTGATGATCTACACGCCATCAAATACCTCCCGCTCAAGCTTAAAGGACCACCTCGGCATTGGCTTAACAGCCTGCCGGCAGAGTCAATAAGTTGCTGGGAGGACCTGGAATCCGCATTCCTCGACAACTTCCAGGGCACTTATGTGCGACCACCAAACGCCGATGACCTAAGCCACATAATCCAGCAGTCAGAGGAATCGGCCAGACAATTCTGGACACGGTTCCTAACCAAGAAAAATCAAATAGTGGAATGTCCGGATGCCGAGGCCCTTGCGGCCTTCAGGCACAACATCCGAGACGAATGGCTTGCCCGGCACCTAGGACAGGAAAAGCCGAAATCTATGGCAGCCCTCACGACACTCATGACCCGCTTTTGCGCGGGAGAAGACAGCTGGCTAGCTCGTAGCAATAACATAACCAAGAGCCCTGGCAATTCGGATACCAAGGACAACAATGGCAGGTCACGCCGCAACAAGCATAAGCGCCGCATTAACGGCGACAATACCGAGGATACGGCAGTTAATGCCGGATTCAGAGGCTCTAAACCCGGTCAGCGGAAGAAGCCATTCAAAAGAAACCCTCCGGGCCCATCCAGTTTAGACTGGATACTCGATCACTCGTGCCAGATACACGGCACCCCCGAACAACCAGCCAACCACACCAACAGGGATTGTTGGGTGTTCAAGCAGGCAGGCAAGTTAAGTGACGAAACCAGAGACAAGGGGTTGCGTAGCAATGACGAGGAGGAGCCCAAGCCGCCGAACAACAGAGGACAGAAGGGCTTCCCCCCGCAAGTGCGGACGGTGAACATGATATACGCAACCCACATCCCCAAAAGGGAGCGGAAGCGTGCCCTCAAGGACGTCTATGCGTTGGAGCTAGTCGCCCCAAAGTTCAACCCATGGTCCTCCTGCCCGATCACCTTTGATCGAAGGGACCACCCCACTAGCATCCGTCACGGTGGATTCGCCGCATTGGTCCTAGACCCAATCATTGACGGATTTCACCTCACTAGAGTCCTCATGGACGGCGGTAGCAGCCTGAACCTGCTTTATCAGGATATAGTGCGAAAAATTGGTATAGAGCCGTCAAGGATTAAACCCACAAAGACAACCTTTATAGGCGTCATACCAGGTGCAGAAGCCAGCTGTACTGGCTCGGTTACACTCGAAGTGGTCTTCGGATCCCCGGATAATTTCTGAAGCGAAGAGTTAATCTTCGACATAGTCCCATTCCGCAGTGGCTATCACGCCCTGCTCGGATGAACCGCATTTGCAAAATTCAATGCGGTGCCTCACTACGCATATCTCAAGCTCAAGATGCCAGGTCCTCGCGGAGTCATTACGGTAAATGGAAACACCGAAAGCTCTCTCCGAACGGAGGAGCACACAGCGGCCCTGGCGGCGGAAGTACAGAGCAGCCTCTCAAGGGAACTCCCCAATCCGGGTGTTAAACGTCCGGACAACGTCAAGCGCGCCCGAAGCAACCTCCAACAAAGCTGGCTGGCACGTTCCAAGCAAGCATAGCAGTGCGGCCCCAACCCCTGCCCTCGCCAAATGGTGATATCGGTACCACGCGTACGTAATTACGCTTTGAAAATACCATCGGCATAAGGGGAGGGGCACAACTACGGCATGCCCAGAATGCGGCTCAACCGCACTTAGGGGCTCCCTACTCTGCAGTTTCCTTGTCTTTTTATATACTTTCAGGACCCAACTATTCGGAAGGCCTGTCCGGCAATACACTCGCCGAACACACGATGCAACAGCCAGGGAGAGAACAAGCCGCATCGAATGTCCAGGTGGTCTCTATAACGAGCTAAATACCCGTTTTACTTAAATTCACGCAGCTTGCCCCTGGAGGGGGACATGTCAAATAATCCCATCCTTGCTTATGGCACTATTTGTACTGTTCTGCTTTCATAGCAGCTCTTTTTAATAAACAATACATAGCTCTTATCTATTATTGTATTCATCTATTTTTATACAAATATGTTCAGTCATGACATTATGCAACCGTACACTTTGGTACGGCCAATACACCAGGGGCTTAAGCACCCCATAATATGGTGTGAGAAGACCGAACACTCTCATGAGTGCGGCACCCCGAACTTATAGCACTATATGCATCGGCTACGAATCATGTCTTGGGTCAATAGTTGGGTTTGCCCGGCTCCCATGTTTTGGTACCTTACATTCCGCATTGTTGGCTAAGGTAGCGCTGGGAGAACTACTGCGATTGTGTCCCAGTTGAGCTGGGTTAACACCACAGTAGAGAAAGCTAAAACTGACCGTCATGATAGTGCGAGAGACCGATCGCTGTTCGCGAGGTTTTTCGAGTCCCTGAAGACTTATGCCGCTTCGAGCGAGGAGCCGGATTCATCTAGCTAGGCGTGGATAGCGCCCCGAACTCAGTCTTCCGAATACTAGGGGCTTCGCTGAAATTTAAAATTATAGAATTCTATGGCTAAGTGAGAGTGATAAAGCATTATAAGTCCGATGGCCTTGTTCGTTGTGCTGAGCGCCTCCCTAGATGGACCCAAGAATGGGAACAAGAGTGCTCAGGTTTATCCCGAACACCCCAGCACCCGTGGCACGGGGGTAGAAGCCGACGACTTGCATCTCTCAGATTTAATAAATGGCCGCATAGAAGGTAATATTTTAAATTAACAAGCGTTGCTTAGCGCATATGAAGAAAGTTTTCAGCGCACAGGATAACAACATGCGAGTCTACTCAAAAATTACATCGTTGGAGCACTCACCCGCTATAATGCGGGAACCCTTCAGGACGCCCTTATAATACATCTCGGGCGTGCGATACTCCTTGCCCGGCGGTGGCGGGTCCGTCACAAGCTTCTCAGCGTCCATCTTCCCCCACTGCACTTTAGCATGGGCAAGGGCCCGACGGGCACCCTCAATGCAGGCGGAGTGCTTGATGACTTAAATCCATGGACAGGCGTCCACCAGCCGCCGCACCAGACCGAAGTAGCTCCCAGGCATCGCTTCCTTAGGCCATAGCCGAACTATGAGGCCCTTCATGGCCTGTTCGGCCACCTTGTGGAGCTCGACCAGCTGCTTCAGTTGGTCGCTAAGGGGCACCGGATGTCCGGCCTCAGCATACTGAGACCAGAATACCTTCTCCGTTGAGCTTCCTTCCTCGGCCCGGTAGAATGCGGCAGCATCGGACACTCTGCGGGGCAGATCTGCGAAAGCTCCTGGAGAGCTCCGGATCCGGGTAAGTAACACATAATTTACTTTTATATTCTTGCTTTTCATAAAGAATGCCTTACCCGCCGCTATCTTCTTCATTGCCTCGATCTCCTGGAGGGCCTTCTGGGCTTCAGCCTTAGCGGTTTTGGCACTCTCAAGAGCCAAGGCGAGCTCGGACTCTCGAGTCTTTGAGTCACGCTCCAAACTCTCGTGTTTTTCCATGAGAGCCTGGAGCTCTTGCTGCACCTCCGCCACCCGCGCCTCCTGCTTCTCTCGCTCGATGCGCTCCAAGGCCGCACTGTCTTCGGCCTTGGAGACCGCCTCCTTTAGGGTTGCCACCTCGGCCGTGGCCCCTGCAACATTTACGTTGGTCCTGTCATTATTTGCAACCAAGTATTCCTATATACATTTACATGCGGTACTACATACCCTCCTTGTCCTCGAGCTGCTTCTTGGCACGGCCGAGCTCGTTCCTGGACCGAGCGAGGCTCTCCTTCAATGCATTGACCTCTGCAGTCAGTGCGGCAGAGGTCAGCAGCGCAGCCTGCATTCCCATAGTGACATATTTATATTAGACTCCTGCGTATATCTTTTTAGATCCTCAACTCGGCTTTTCTTTCCGACCGCTGAACTGAGCTTCAGGGGCTACTGTTATGTGGTAACATTTTTATATGTTTTGAATACATACCTCAAAGCCTATTAACAGGCTTGTACAGGCTTCTGTCAGCCCGCTCTTGGCGGACTGAACTTTCTGGATCACCGCACTCATGACAGTGCGGTGCTCCTCGTTGATGGAGGCGCCATTAAGCGCCTCCAGCAAAATATCCGGCGCCTTCGGTTGGACAGAGGCCATCGGCATCGCAGTCTCTCCCTTCCCACGAAGGGGTCACCCGCCGGACTTCGGAACCACTGCAGGTTCCGGTACGGAGTCCAGCACAGCGCCGGACTTGGAACCCTCAGGGGTTCCGCCCTCTTTTCGCCCAAAGTCCAGAAGGTCGCCTTGCGGCGCCTCCAAGACCACCTCCTCCTGGTTGGGCCCCTTCAGGGACCCCACCTTAGCGTCGTCTGCGTCACGAGGGGAGGAGGCCGTCGGAAGTGAAGTACTATTCACATCCGACGAACCCAGGGACCCGCTCGATGCAGCAGGGAGACCGTCCTTGGGCGGGCTACAGGGTTGTATTCGCCGTAAGAAGACACTATGCGACAAAATAAAAATCATGAGTTATTATGGAATCCGGACACTTATGATCTCACCAGGGGCTTGGCCCTCGAGGGCCACTCCTCTTCGCCGTCATCGGCGTAGGTGGAGTAGTCCGGAGGAAGGGTCCTTCCCTTTTTTGACCCTCTGGGGAGGCCTTCCTTTTCTTCTCTCCCCCCATTGAGGGAGAAGCATCTTTCTTCTCCTCCTCGTCTTCACGGGAGGAGTCTGCCTCGGAGTCATCGGACGATGAGTCTAATAACACCTGACGACAGGAACTCTTTCGGGTTCCTGTGGCCGTTTTTCTTGGCCTTCTTCTCCGGCACCACGTGAGGTGCCGGAACCAGCAGCCCCGTCAATCGGGCACCCGCTGGGTCTTCTGGTAAGGGAGCCAGGCAGTTAACCTGCCCGGACTTCTTCAGCCAGTCCTGTCAAAGGTGAGGGAGTTTAGATCCCGCATAGTGTCAAACTATGAAAAAGTGACCTGTAAAGGGTAAAATAGCTTACCTCGTCGGCTTTACGCCGCGAGCTGAAACCGCGATCTTCAGTAGCGGATGCGGGAGCCTCGGCGCCCTTGAAAAGCACCCTCCAGGCGTCTTCGTACGTAGTGTCGAAGAGCCTGCTCAAGGCCTGGTGTTGCGCCGGATCAAACTCCCACAAATGGAAAGCCCGCTGTTGGCACGGGAGGATCCGGCGTATGAGCATGACCTGGACTACATTGACAAGCTTGAGATTCTTGTTCACTAGCTTTTGGATGCAGGCTTGGAGTCCGGTCAGCTCCTCCGAATCGCCCCATGTGAGGCCCTTCTCTTTCCAGGAGGTGAGCCATGTGGGGATGCCAGATCTGAATTCGGGGGCAGTTACCCATTTAGGGTCACGCGGCTCGGTGATGTAGAACCACCCCGATTGCCACCCTTTGATGGTTTCCACGAAAGCACCTTCAAGCCATGTGACGTTGGGCATCTTGCCCACCATGGCTCCTCCGCACTCCGCTTGGCGGCCGCCCACTACCTTCGGCTTGACATTAAAAGTCTTCAGCCATAAGCCAAAGTGGGGCTGGATGCAGAGGAAGGCCTCGCACACGACGATGAATGCCGAGATGTTGAGGATAAAATTCGGGGCCAGATCATGGAAATCCAGGCCGTAGTAGAACATGAGCCCCCAGACAAATGGGTTGAGTGGGAAGCCCGGTCCGCAGAGGAAATGGGGGAGGAATACCACCCTCTCGTGGGGCTTGGGGGTGGGGACGAGCTGCCCCTCGTCTGGAAGCCGGTGTGCAATGTTGTTGTGCAGGTATCCAGCTTTCCGCAACCTTTTGATGTGCCCCTCCGTAACGGAGGAGGCCATCCACTTGCCTCCCGCTCCAGACATGATTGGAGAAGGTTGAGGTGGGAAGTGCGGGCTTGGGCGTTGGAGCTCGAGTGCACAGGGACGGATAGGCAAAGGAGGAAGAAGGCGTAAATGGAAAGGGTAGAATCTTATCCCCTTATATGGGCGGCCGAAACTATGAGCCCCCACCGGCCTAATAAAACTCGCTTATCTCCCAAGCGCCGCGGTTAATGACGCGGTCGGGTTACCCACGCCCGTATTGATGAGAATCCCGGAATAAGGGGAGACGATCTCTGCTTTGACAAGACGTGCCAAGGAAACTGCCTCGCTAAATGCGCTGAGGTGGAACCGTAAAATGATTCAAGTAAAGACTTGGCCGTGGCGTGATGTCACGCTGCGGAATACGTCAGCAGATTAGATTGGTGCGGATATTATTCTCTCTACGGTGTTATGTGGAACTTATTTTGCAGAGCCGGACACTATCCTTGTGTTCAACATCTTCTATGAAGTATTCGAAGGAGGAACCCGGCTTGCAATGCCGAAGACAATTTGCGCGCCAGACTCATCGTCATTGAAGCCTGGTTCACGGGCTACTGAGGGAGTCCTGGATTAGGGGGTGTCCGGATGGCCGGACTATGACCTTTGGCCGGACTCCCGGACTATGAAGATACAAGATTGAAGACTTCGTCCCGTGTCCGGATAGGGAATTTCCTTGGCGTGGAAGGCAAGCTTGGCGATACGATATGAGGATCTCCTCCCATTGTAACTGACTCTGTGTAACCCTAGCCCTCTCCGATGTCTATATAAACTGGAGAGTTTTAGTCCGTAGGACGAACAACAATCATACCATAGGCTAGATTCTAGGGTTTAGCCTCCCTGATCTCGTGGTAGATCAACTCTTGTACTACCCATATCATCAATATTAATCAAGCAGGAGTAGGGTTTTACCTCCACCGAGAGGGACCGAACCTGGGTAAAAACATCGTGTCCCTTGTCTCATGTTACCATCCGCCTAGACGCACAGTTCGGGACCCCCTACTCGAGATCCGCCGGTTTTGACACCGACAAGGGTCTTGAGCTGTTGATGCAGAAGCTGGGTCGTACCAGGCCGTTGATGGAGCCACGTGGTGAGCCGCAGGCAGGCAAGTCTGGATACCCCCATATCCAAAACGCCGACAGAGGGTGGCCAAGCTCAAGCGCCAGCAAGACCGCGTCGTCCGGCGCTTGCAAGGCTTCATCGTCATCTCCGATTCCTCCTCCTCCGACGGGTCCGACAGCTCCGACGTGGATCCACCTCCTGTCGCGGACTCCTACAGTTGCGCTGGCGACCGGAAGGGCAAAGGGCCGGTGAGAAAGTGGTGAAGATCCGTCTTTATTTCACGTTCTTAGTTGTAGTTTGAATTTGTCCACCGTATTATGTGAAATTATGTGAACTTTTGCTATCTTTCGATGATCTGGCTGTGATCTTTTGATAAACCGATTATGCATTTGTATGTCCGCTCATGATCTATGTAGTTTGTATCAATGTTGCATGATTTATTATGAAAATAGGAGACGAAATACGAGATACGCGGGTGTGAAGACGCGGATATAGGGTGTGCCTGGTCAATACCCGCGGACATGCCCGGGCGTGTCGACGAGCGTTTGAGGGGCCGGATTTGCTGAGTCTGGTTGTAGATGCTCTAAAGCCCACTGAGGCCATTATATGCATCTCGGGCATCGCACGCCAGGACTATGTCTCAACCGTACAGATTCCTATTAGGAATTGCCTATGGTCAAGCAAACCGAGCTAGCCCATCTGTAGAATTGTATTGAATAACTATTGAATAATTGTTGATACAATATTGTGCCAGTACAAGAGGTATATATAAGAGCCAAGCCGCACCTGACCTAGCCTATTACAAACCGAGTAGGAGGTGCTACGTCTTGAGCTTGCGTTGGTTTTCCCCGAAGAGGAGAGGGTGATGCAACAAGTGTAGCGTAAGTATTTCCCTCAGTTTTGAGAACAAAGGTATCAATCCAGTAGGAGGCTCCTCAAAAGTCCCATGCACCTACACAAACAAACTGAGAACTCGCAACCAACGCGATAAAGGGGTTGTCAATCCCTTCACGGCCTCTTGCGAAAGTGAGATCTGATAGAGAGATAATAATATATTTTTGGTATTTTGTAATATAGATGCAAAAAGTAAAGATGCAAATAAAGATATATTGAAAGCAAATACGATAAGAGATAGACCCGGGGGCCATAGGTTTCACTAGAGGCTTCTCTCGAGATAGCATAAGTATTACGGTGGGTGAACAAAATACTGTCAAGCAATTGATAGAAAAGCACATAGTTATGAGATTCTCTAGGCATGATCATGTATATAGGCATCACGTCCATAACAAGTAGACCAACTCCTGCCTACATCTACTACTATTACTCCACACATTGACCGACTCCTGCCTGCATCTAGAGTATTAAGTTCATAAGAACAGAGTAACGCTTTAAGCAAGATGACATGATGTAGAGGGATAAACACATGCAATATGATATAAACCCCATATTGTTATCCTTGATGGCAACAATACAATACGTGTCTTGCAACCCTTTCTGTCACTGGGTAAGATCACCGCAAGATTGAACCCAAAGCTAAGCACTTCTCCCATGGCAAGAAAGATCAATCTAGTAGGCCAAACCAAACTGATAATTCAAAGAGGCTTGCAAAGATAACTCAATCATACATAAAAGAATTCAGAGAAGATTCAAATATTATTCATAGATAAACTTGATCATAAACCCACAATTCATCGGATCTCGACAAACACACCGCAAAAAGAGATTACATCGAATAGATCTCCACAAGAGAGGGGGAGAACATTGTATTGAGATCCAAAAAGGGAGAAGAAGCCATCTAGCTAATAACTATGGACTCGTAGGTCTGTGGTAAACTACTCACAACTCATCGGAGAGGCTATGGTGTTGATGTAGAAGCCCTCTATGGTCGATTCCCCCTCCGGTAGAGTGTCGGCGAAGGCTCCAAGATGGTATCTCGCGGATACAGAAGGTTACGGCGGTGGAAATTGTGTTTCGTGGTGCTCCTAGATGTTTTCGGGGTCCGTAGGTATATATAGGAGGAAGAAGTACGTCGGTGGCCGCCCGAGGGGCCCACAAGACAGGGGGCATGCCCTACAGGGGGGGCGCGCCCTCCTATCTCGTGGGGCCCTTGGAGCTTTCTTGACTTGCACTCCAAGCTCTACGGATCAGATTTGTTCCAAAAATAACGCTCCCGAAGGTTTCATTCCGTTTGGACTCCGTTTGATATTCCTTTTCTTCGAAATACTGAAATAGGCAAAAAAACAGCAATATGAGTTGGGCCTCCGGTTAGTAGGTTAGTCCCAGAAATGATATAAATATGTAAAATAAAGCCCATAAACATCCAAAAGGGGTAATATAATAGCATGGAACAATCAAAAATTATAGATACATTGGAGACGTATCAAGCATCCCCAAGCTTAATTCCTGCTCGTCCTCGAGTAGGTAAATGATAAAAAGAGAATTTTTGATGTGGAATGCTACCTAGCATAATTCATAATGTAATTTTCTTCATTGTGGCATGAATGTTCAGATCCAAATGAATACAAAATAAAAGTTCATATTGACATAAGAAATAGTAACACTTCAAGCATAGTAATCAAAGTAATCATGTCTTCTCAAAATAACATGGCAAAAGAAAGTTCATCCCTACAAAATCATATAGTTAGGCTATGCTTCATTTTCGTCACACAAAGATGTTCCCAACTTCTATACCCCCGATGACAAGACAAGCAATTGTTTCATACTTAAATAATCTTAAACCTCTTCAACCTTCAAGCAATACATGAGCGTGAGCCATGGATATAGCACTATGGGTGGAATAGAATATGATGATGGGGATTGTGTGGAGAAGACAAAAAAAGAGACAGTCTCACATTGACGAGGATAATCAACGGGCTATGGAGATGCCCATCAATTGATGTCAACGTGAGGAGTAGGGATTGCCATGCAATGGATGCACTAGAGCTACAAATGCTCAACAAAGGAAAACTAGTGGGTGTGCACCCAACTTGCTTGCTCATGAAGACCTAGGGCATTTGAGGAAGCCCATCGTAGGAATATACAAGCCAAGTTCTATAATGAAAAATTCCCACTAGCATGAAAAAGACAACTTATGAGACTCACTACATGAAAAACAAGGTGCTACTTTGAGGCACAAAATATGAGACTCACTACATAAAGAACAAGGTGCTACTTTGAAGCACAAGTGTGGAAAAAGAGATAGTAACATTGCCCTTTTTATTTATTTCATTTTATTTCTTTTATTTCTTTTTTTTCTTTTTTGGGCCTTTCTTTTTTTTCTTTTTTTTCGGCCTTTCTTTTTTTTCTTTGGGCAATGTTCTAATAATGATGATCATCACACTTCTATTGATTACAACATAAGAATTACAACTCGAAACTAGAACAAGATATGACTCTATATGAATGCCTCCGGCGGTGTACCGGGATGGTGCAATGAATCAAGAGCGACGTGTATAAAAAATAATGCATGGTGGCTTTGCCACAAATACGATGTCAACTACATGATCATGCAATGGCAAGATGACAAAAGTAAAGTATGTCATGAGAACGGAACGGTGGAAAGTTGCATGGCAATATATCTCGGAATGGCTATGGAAATGCCATAATAGGTAGGTATGGTGGCTGTTTTGAGGAAGATATAAGGAGGTTTATGTGTGATAGAGCGTATCGTATCACGGGGTTTGGATGCACCGGCGAAGTTTGCACCAACTCTCAAGGTGAGAAAGGGCAATGCACGGTACCGAAGAGGCTAGCAAAGGCGGAAAGGTAAAAGTGTGTATAATCCATGTACTCAACATTAGTCAAAAGAACTCATATACTTATTGCAAAAATTTAGAAGTCATCAAAAATCAAGTACTACGCGCATGCTCCTAGGGGGATAGATTGTTAGGAAAAGACCATCGCTCGTCCCCGACCGCCACTCATAAGGATGCACAAGCCAAGTACACTTCATGTTTCAAATTTGTTACACAACTTTAACCATACGTGCATGCTAAGGGACTTGCTAACTTCAACACAAGCATCCTTTGAATCCATAATCACCCAACTAGCATGACTTTAATATCACTACCTCCATATCTCAAATCAATTATCAAGTATAAAGTTGATCATAGCATCCAATTCACTTCCTATGATAGTTTTTATTATACCCAACTTGGATGCTCATCATTCTAGGACCAACTTTGTGACAATAGAAAATACCATGCTGTTCTAAAAGACTCTCAAAATAATATAAGTGAAGCATGAGAGACTAGCAATTTCTTCAAAATTAAGACACCACCGTGCTCTAAAAGATATAAGTGAAGCACTAGAGCAAAAACTATCAAGCTCAAAAGATATAAGTGAAGCACATAGAGTATTCTAGCAAATTCTAATCAAATAGGCTTCTACCAAAGGGTGTGTACAGCAAGTATGATTTTGGTAAACTAAAAAGCAAAGACTAATATAATACACGACGCTCCAAGCAAAACACATATCATGTGGCGAATAAAAATATAGCTCCAAGTAAAGTTACCAATGAACGAAGACGAAAGAGGGGATGCCTTCCCGGGGTATCCCCAAGCTTAGGCTTTTGGCTATTCTTGAATATCTTGGTGTGCCATGGGCATCCCCAAGCTTAGGCTCTTGCCACCCTTTATTCCATAGTCCATAAAAGCTTTACCCAAAACTTGAAAACTTCACAACACAAAACTCAACAGGAAATCTTATAAGCTCCGTTAGTGAAAGAAAACAAAACCACCACATAAGGTACTGTAATGAAATCATTCTTTATTTATTTTGGTGTTAAACCTACTGTATTCCAACTTCTTTATGGTTCATAAACTAATTTACTAGCCATAGATGCATTGAAATAAGCAAACAACACAAGAAAAACAGAATCTGTCAAAAACAGAACAGTCTGTAGCAATCTGTAACTAACACAAACTTATGGAACTCTAAAAATCCTACAAAAATAGGAAGTCCTGGACAATGTGTCTATTGAATAGCAGCAAAAGGAATCAACGCAAAAGCACTTTCCTGTGATTTAACAAAATTATATGCGTGCATGCAAAGTTTCTGTTTTTCAGCAGAATCAAATCAACTATCATCGTAGGTTATCCTATAGGTTCTACTTGGCACAAACACTAATTAAAAGATAAAAACACATCTAAACAGAGATTAGATGAAAGAGTTAATAAATAACCGCAAGGAAAAATATTGGGTTGTCTCCCAACAAGCGCTTTTCTTTAAAGCCTTTTTAGCTAGGCATTGAGATTTCAATGATGCTCACATGAAAGACAAGAATTGAAGCACAAAGAGAGCATCATAAAACATGTGACAAACACACTTAAGTCTATCATACTTCCTATGCATAGGCATCTTGTAAACAAACATATTATCAAGGCAAGCAAAAACTAGCATATGCAAGGAAGAACAAAGAGATGATAGCAATCTCAACATGAAGAGAGATAATTTAGTAACATGAAAATTTCTACGACCATATTTTCCTCTCTCATAATAATTACATGTAGGATCATAAGCAAATTCAATAAAATAGCTATCACATAACATATTCTCAACATGATCCACATGCATACAAAGTTGACACTCTTCCAAGATAGTGGGATTAACATTAACTAAAGTCATGACCTTTCCGAACCCACTTTTATCAAAATATCATAAGATTGAACATACTCCAAATATGTGGAATCTAAAGTTGACCCACTTCCAAACCCACTTTCAATATTATTGCAAACACTATTATCAATCTCATATTCATCATGGGGCTTAAATAAATTTTCAAGGTTATAAGAAGAATCACCCCAATCATGATCATTGAAACAAGTAGTAGACATAGCCAAACTAGCATCCCCAAGCTTAGGGTTTTGCATATTATTAGCATAATTGACATAAAGAAAATTTATAGGAAAATCGTTGCAATCATGCTTTCTATTAAAGGAGTTATCATAAATTTCTTCATCATAATTTTCAGATTCACGAATTTCAAGCAAAACTTCATAAAGATAATCTAGTGCACAAAACTCACTAGCAATTGGTTCAACGTAATTGGATCTCTTAAAGAGATTAGCAAGCAGATGAGGATCCATAGATGTTAGGTTCTCTGTTCAGCAATAAACAAGCATCTACTCCAACCAAACGAGCAAATGAAAGGGAAAGCAAAAGAGAGGAGAAGAAGATTGGGAAAGAGAGGGCGAATAATACGGCAAGGGTGAAGTGGGGGAGAGGAAAATGAGAGGCAAATAATGTAAATGTGAGGGAGATGAGTTTGTGATGGGTACTTGGTATGTCTTGACTTGAGCAAAGACCTCCCCGGCAACGGCGCCAGAAATCCTTCTTCCTACATCTTGAGCTTGCGTTGGTTTTCCCCGAAGAGGAAAGGGTGATGCAGCAAGTGTAGCGTAAGTATTTCCCTCAGTTTTGAGAACCAAGGTATCAATCCAGTAGGAGGCTCCTCAAAAGTCCCACGCACCTACACAAACAAACTGAGAACTCGCAACCAACGCGATAAAGGGGTTGTCAATCCCTTCATGACCTCTTGCGAAAGTGAGATCTGATAGAGAGATAATAATATATTTTTGGTATTTTGTAATATAGATGCAAAAAGTAAAGATGCAAATAAAGATAGATTGAAAGCAAATATGATAAGAGATAGACACGGGGGCCATAGGTTTCACTAGAGGCTTCTCTCGAGATAGCATAAGTATTACGGTGGGTGAACAAATTACTGTCGAGCAATTGATAGAAAAGCGCATAGTTATGAGATTATCTAGGCATGATCATGTATATAGGCATCACGTCCATAACAAGTAGACCGACTCCTGCCTACATCTACTACTATTACTCCACACATCAACCGTCTCCTGCCTGCATCTAGAGTATTAAGTTCATAAGAACAGAGTAACGCTTTAAGCAAGATGACATGATGTAGAGGGATAAACACATGCAATATGATATAAACCCCATCTTGTTATCCTCGATGGCAACAATACAATACGTGTCTTGCAACCCTTTCTGTCACTGGGTAAGATCACCGCAAGATTGAACCCAAAGCTAAGCACTTCTCCCATGGCAAGAAAGATCAATCCAGTAGGCCAAACCAAACTGATAATTCGAAGAGACTTGCAAAGATAACTCAATCATACATATGTGACACTCCAAAAATTTTGTGGTTTTTTGTTTTCAGAAAGAGCCTTGCTTGGTTTGAAGAAGGTCATTTAAACCCTTCTTAAAAACCTCTCTTCTAAGTTTGCCCTCTAAAAATCTTTTCTTAGATTTAGTTTCTTCTAAAAAGAAAACCTTTTTGGTTTTGGGCTTTTATTTGGGTTTTGATCCATTCTTGTTTTACCATGCCTCTTATGGTAAAACTCCCCCAAAACCCTCCTTCCACTTTGGAACAACCCAAAAATATTGTCCAAACTAATAAAATCCATTTTTGGATTTTATTCCATTTATTTCTTTTCCCAAAACAATTCTATCCTTTCTTTTGAGCCTAGGTGATTTGCAAAGCAAGTGCCTAAATGCCTTTGATCCTTGATCTCAATTCAACTCCTCTGGATAGTCCTTAGCACCCACAACCTAGAACCATCAAGATCCACTCCTCTCCTTTTCAAAATTTTCAAATTTCACCCTCTGTAAGTTTGGACCAAATTTGTCAAATTTGGTGAAATTCATATCTCCTCTTCTCCAAAAATTTCACCAAAATTCAGGCAACCTCTAGTTGCAATGAGAGACCACTCCACCCAAAACCAGCTAAGGAAAAAATCCCCAGATGCCAAAATCATTCTGTCGAACACCTGGCATGCACTGTTACTTTTCATATTCAGTAGAATTTAGAATTCAGTGTCGTTTCTTCGTCAGAGTTTCAGTCACATGACGACAGTGCACTTGGCACGTTGCTAACAGCCCTTCCTTCTTGTCCGGAGCTCCACACGCGTGCTTGGCTCGTTCCTGGCGTCGGTGGCGCCCTGGACCGCCTGCGCCGGCGTGTCCCGCGGCGGCAGAACCACCATAACGGCCGACAAGGGGACACACTGCGGCATAACGCCATTCGGCGCCGCCCAAATCTCCTGAGAGCTCCGCGTGGCCATCTCCTTGCCAGCGCATGCATGCAGCACCGTCGTCGTGGCCTGGCACGCGCAGAGCGCGTTCTCTGCCGCCGACGTGCCGTGCGGCTGTTCCGTCGAGGACAGGCCGTAACCACCCCTTCCTTGCTGAGTTGGACACTGGAATGGCACCAGTGCTTCGTCTAGTCGATGCTCAAGCCCCTAATCCAACCGTCCAGTCACAGCGCCGCCGTAATCGCTCGCCAGACTTATCCATTCACGGCAACCGCCTCGGGCCGGCTATATATAGCACCCTCGAGCTTGCTCTCGCCCCCGCACAACTCCACCACCTCACCAGACCCCGCCTAGCCACTAGAAGAGCCTCAAGGGGCCTTTCTTCCTCGACTCCGGCCACCTCCGTCCGCCTCGGGCTCCGGCAACGTTCTCTTCGGTGAGAACTCCTCCACCGCCTTACTCTTGCCCGTAGCCTCGTACCACCTCTAGGAGGCTAACCCCCACTCCAATTTGACCCCCGCAGCTCTCTCCGATGAGGCCCACGACGACCCGAACCACCGTCTGCCGGAGAAAGGGCCGCCATCGACACAGCGCTCGCCGGCGACCACCACCACCACCCACACACGCGGAAGGGCATGCAGAACACGGACGTACCGACCGATCCCCCTGCCTCGCCGTGGATCGCCGCCGGCGATCACCGCGGCTCTCGGGCACCGTCGAGCGCTGCCGCCTCTTTTGAATATTTAAACCTGACGGGTGGAGCCCGCCTGTCAGCCTCTCTTTCTTTTTTTAAACGAACCGTTTCTGGACTTTTTTGCTTAGGCCCCTGAGAGTTTTCTGTTTCATTACAGATGGGTCCTTGGACCAAAACCCTTATATCTTTTAAACAGAATAGTATTTTTGGTTGATTCTTTTTCTGTTCTCTTTATAATTTTGTCTATTTTTTATCAGATTTATTTGAAAATTATTTGGTTTACTTTTTGTGCACCTCGCGGTATTTACGTTACGTGCGTATTTTCTTATACCGTAGATACCGGAGGAGGTGATGGAGCCGCGAACTTCACCCAGTTAAACTCCGACTACTCCGAACTAGGCAAGCATGTTTGAACTCTTGATATGATGAGTGTTTGTTGCACGTTTGCATTTTAGGAGTTTCATGGCATACTTATGAACATTTCTTTGAATGTTATATTTCATGCACAAAAGTGGAAAGTAAGTTTCGGAAAGCCATATCTTGTTGGATACATATTGGCATGGCCATTTGATGGCATGAGGATGGGTAAGATGGCAGTGTTGTGACATGCCAGTCTTATGCCAGATTATTTGACTTACGTGTCATCGTGAATCAAATCACATTCCCATTCAATTCCTTCCTGTACTACCACATGTTTTCCGAAAGGAATATGGCTTAGTAAGTTGCAAATCGTTTTCCTGGTACACACCAAGTAGAGAGGCCGGGATGAGGGTTCCATGGCCCTGGATTAAAGCCCATCATCCGGTCAGGGGGCATGGGTGTTTCCGGTTGGGACCGAGAGCGGGGCACCCCTTAGAGCGCGCTTATAGAAATTTGATCCCATGCTATTCGAGGTTGTGTCCTCCCCATCTCAAAGTTTTTCTTGGACGTTGTTCAGGGTGATTCCTGGCATTGTGAGGTGAAATGGGTGTGTACTAATTAAGTGTGTTTCTACCGTAATACCATAAACGGAACTAGTCCTTCGTGACTACGGAAATCCGTTGGCTGTGGTCAGTTAGTACAAACTCTGCAGAGTCACAAATTCTTTAAATCATCTTGTACTTGTCCAAGTACTGTATTCATCTTATCTTGTCAGATATCAGCCTCAGTGATAAAACTCCGGTGGACTACATGTGTGTAAATCTGGTTAAAAGTTTATTCTTGTGGATGGACTAACATGTTGGTTACTTTTGTTATATAAGCCCTTTCTGTGATGTCGCTCAGACAATCCAACTGTGGCATACTTGTTATTTACTTTTGTTATATAAGCCCTTTCTGTGAGGTCGCTCAGACATCCGACTCTGGCATACTTGTTATTTACTTTTGTTATATAAGCCCTTTCTGTGATGTCGCTCAGACATCCGACTGTGGCATACTTGTTATTTACTTTTGTTATATAAGCCCTTTCTGTGATGTCGCTCAGACATCCGACTGTGGCATACTTGTTATTTACTTTTGTTATCAAGCCCTGTCTGTGACGTCGCTCAGATGTCCGACTGTGGCATTTCTTTTACAAGCCCTGTCTGTGACGTCGCTCAGATGTCCGACTGTGGCATTTCTTTTACAAGCCCTGTCTGTGATGTCGCTCAGATGTCCGACTGTGGCATTTCTTTTATAAGCCCTTTCTGTGACGTCGCTCAGATGTCCGACTATGGCATTTCTTTTATAAGCCCTTTATGTGCTGTCGCTTAGACGCCCGACTGCGGCATGAGTTTTATTTGTTTACCTTTCGAGGTGTCTCTCCAGACACCCGATCGGTTTTCAGTTATTTATTTTATTTATCAAGTCATGCAATAATATTATTATTGGGATGAGCATCATTATTATTATTCATGACGCATTCATGCATACATTTATTATATCTTTTGTCCGAACTGTCTTGCGAGTACTTTCAAAGTACTCACCTGGCTTGTTGATTTGGCCAGATGTTGATGAAGGCGATCTCATGGGTGAAGAGTTCGATAGCGAGTCCAACGCTTAGAGGAGTCCCAGTCAGTCCTGTGCGATCCTGTTTTGGTCGCTGTATCATATCCGCTTCCACCACCCCAGAATAAATTCATCGAGCCTCACCTCGACGCTCGATGTGCTGCCAGTTAGGAGTCAAGTTATCCACCACCACTTTTACCTCGAGCTAGTAGCATGCCACCACACCCCTGTGTATAACCGCCCTTATGTAAGATATTGGCGAGTTTGTAATAATTTGTTGAGCATCCTCAGCTCAACCCTGTAATATATTTAATGCTACTGGTCCTCTGTTTATCAAGTATTTGTCTACCAGTGAGGATAACTTTTTCCTATACTGGGATCTTAAGATCGATTTTCTCAATAATTATTTTATTGAAAAACTGGTCGTGATAGACTTGGTACCAGAGCCAGGCTGACTGTAGGAAGCCACTAGGTGCGATCGCTAATTGGTTATTAGCATGATAGAGTTTATTCATGTTTTTACAAATGTAGTCATTTTTCTGACAATCAGCATAAAATTTATGATCTGATCGTTCATAATTTTTGCCTACTTTTGTAGATGGCTGGCAACAACTGTGAGTCGCAGATGTTCGCCAACGTGCCTGAGGGGTTCATCAAGCTCCTCTCCTTCATAATTCAGGTCGCGATGGGGCCATCCGTGCACCCAGTCTTCACACTTTATCCACACAAGATCAACGACAGTCTCACCATGCACCAGGCCGCGGTGCAATTCAGGGGAGGGCGTGCTGAGATACGCCGCTTCCGTTTCTTGGGGAGAGCCATGCCTACAGAGAGGCATGCTATGCAGATGGCTGCCCGCGAGGCGATAGCTCGTCTTCGGGATGTCCTTCCTGCAATGAAGACCCGTCGCTACCGCTACCTCCCATGCCACGTGCCTTACACCTGCCATTACTCATTCTCTTGCCCCAGAGGAGAGCGAGACGAGGCCTTTGAGATGCTTGTCAAGTACCTCCGAGCCCTGGAGGCAGCCTTCGACAGCATGGTGGACGACCTTGTAGCTGCCCGCATGGACTCAGTCCATGGCTGTGGTGCCAACAGGAGGGAACTTCTGCACACCGCTCCACCACTGACTTTTATCTCGTCCTCAGCTTCTCATTCGCCTACCATTCTCGCCACTACTCGTTGTTTGCCTACCACTGAGGAATTTAACCAAGCTATTGCACCCACTCCCGTTCGCGCTGCACCACTTATTGCACCCACTCCCATACATGCTACTCCATCTATTCCGCGCACTCTCATTCAGGTTACTCGGCCTATGGCACCTGCTCCATCAGCTCAGCGCAGCGTTCCTCGTCTGGAACCTATTAGCGAGGAGGAGGTTGATTCCCCAGCGTCTCTGCGTCTCACCCTCGGTTGGCCAAGGGAGATCCTCACCATCTCCGACTGAGTACGCGTAGACGCCATGCGATGTACCGACTTGTGTGATATGTTTATATGTACATAGGTTGTGAGAAGTAGCCTCTTTGCGCATCATGTAGGATCTGGAGAAGTGCACTAGTCTAAATAACATGTCAAGATTTTGTACGCATATCCTGACTGATGTAATGTATAATTATGCTTGCGTGTAAGATATGTAATAGTCCTTCTCCGCGCGCAACCGTGTATTTTCAAAAATATCCTAGAGTTTTAAAATTTTCTTTTTGAGTGATTTTATTGACTTTTGCGACTCTTTTTCTTGTCTTACGAGTTTCACAAAATATATCCCCAGAGTGAAAGATGTCTCGTCCTTGGACGCGCTCCATGCCAAATCAGCCAGAAGAAAATTATGGCACACCACAAAACCACAATTCACTCAGGGACAGACAAGTCAACAGGACAGTGAAACAGCATTTACCCAAGTGTGTCGTCTGTATGAACAGAGTCAGCAACAACACCAGGAAATGATGAACCAATTCATCAATATGGGAAATAACCGTAGTCAGTATCAGCAACAATCCAAATTAGCTGAGTTACAGAAGACGCGTCCTCCAACATTTTCTCATACTGACAAGCCTCTTGAGGCCGACGACTGGCTTCGAGACATGGAGACAAAATTAATTATTGCATAGTGTTCAAACCGTGAAAAAGTATTGTATGCGCCACATTATCTCACCGGAGCAGATGCATCGTGGTGGGAAAACTTCCTGCACATGCACCCCAACAAAAATGAAATAACCTAGGAGGATTTCAAAGAAGGTTTTCGTGGGGCACACATTCCTAAGAGTGTTATGAAAATCAAGAAGAGAGAATTTGATGACCTCAAGCAAAGGACCATGACAGTGTCAGAATACAATAGCCAATTTACTCTGCTATCTCGCTACGCCAACGAAGAGCACATGGCCAAGAGCAAGAAGATGGAAAAATTCTTGGAAGGCCTGGCACCCGCCCTTAAATGCCAGCTGGTTGTGCATATCTTCCCAGATTTTAAAACATTGGTGGATAAGGCCATTACTCTGGAAAATGAGCGACGTAGCCTGGAAGATTTCCGCAAACGCAAAAGGGACCAGATTACTTTTCCTTGCAACCCCAGAAACAAGACGGAATTTCAGAAGGGTGGAATACACAAAACCCGGACCGATAATTCACGCCCAATCAAGAATTTCCATGCAAGAGACAAGGAGTTCACCTATCGCCCAGGCGTTACTTGTTACGCTTGTGGAGAAGAAGGGCACTATGCCAAGCAGTGCCCCAAGCCCAGGAACTCAACCCCAAAGCCTAACAATGGTGGAAATAATTCAGCGCCAAAGCGAAACAATTTCAACCCCAATAACAACCACCGGAAAGGTCACCTGAACCACGTGACCCGAGAGGAAGCACAGAACGCCCCAGATATCGTACTCGGTACGTACCCTGTCAACACAATACCTGCCATGGTTTTGTTTGATTCTGGAGCTTCTCACTCATTCATTTCGAAGAGTTTTGCTTTGCAAAATAATTTTTTGATGCTTCCCTTGGAAAAATCAATGATCATCAAGTCCCCTGGAATTAAGCAAGTGACCTAGAGTTACTGTCAAGGTGTGGTTATCAAATTTGAAGGATTGAAGTTTTACGCCAACCTTATTGTATTGGAAAGCAAAGGACTGGATGTCATCCTAGGGATGGATTGGTTAACCACTAACAAAGGTTTTATTGACTGCTTCAACTGGACCGTGATTCTCACACACCATCACGGGAAGAAAATAAAAGTTTCAGCCAAAGAGAGACAAATACCTCGGCAACCGAGATTAAACAAGGTGGACGTTTCTGAGCTGAACCAGGTTCCAGTAGTATGTGAATTTCTAGACGTATTTCCAGAAGAACTACCAGGCATGCCACCGGACCGAGAGATAGAATTCAGCATTGAGCTAGCACCCGGAACCGCTCCCATTTACAAGAAACCATACAGAATGGCACCATCCGAATTGGTAGAATTGAAGAAGCAAATAAAAGAATTATCGGAGAAAGGATACATATGAGCCAGTTCCTCACCTTGGGGTTCTCCAATTTTATTTGCCAAGAAAAAGGATGGAACACTGAGATTGTGTATTGATTATCGAGCTCTTAACATGGTCACAATCAAGAACAAATACCCAATGCCCCGAATAAATGATTTATTTGATCAGCTCGCACAGGCCAAAGTCTTCTCAAAAATTGACTTGAGATCAGGATACCACCAATTAAAAGTGCGAACAGAAGATATCCCCAAGACAGCCTTCACTTCCAGATATGGACTATATGAGTTCACAGTAATGCCATTTGGGCTAACCAACGCCCCCGCATATTTTGTTCACCTCATGAACAAAGTATTTATGAAGTATATGGACAAGTTTGTTGTGGTATTCATCGATGACATTCTGATATACTCCAAAACACCAGAAGAGCACGCCGAGCATCTCAGGATTGTACTAGAAGAACTCAGGAAACATCAACTGTACGCCAAATTCAGCAAATGTGAATTTTGGCTAAGACAGGTGGGTTTTCTGGGCCACGTACTCACCCAAGAAAGTATTGCAGTAGACCCGGAAAAGGTCAAGGCCGTACTTGGCTGGGAACCACCAGCTAGCGTAACGGACGTACAGAGTTTCTTGGGAATGGCAGGCTATTATCGAAGATTTATTGAAGGATTCTCCACCATAGCAAAGCCAATGACGCAGTTGCTCAAGAAAGGCAAGAAGTTTGAATGGACGGAAGCATGTGGGAAAAGCTTCCAAGAGCTGAAAAGGAAGTTAACAACGGCACCAGTATTAATTGTGCCAGATATACACAAGAATTTTGAGGTATATTGTGACGCATCCCGGAAAGGCCTCGAATGCGTATTGATGCAAGAAGGCAAGGTAGTCGTGTATGTCTCCAGACAACTTCGCAAGCATGAGGAGAATTATCCCACTCGTGACTTAGAATTGGCAGCAGTCATCCATGCACTCAAGGAATGGAGACACTTCCTACTTGGAAATCGTTGTGAGATATACACAGACCATAAGAGTCTTAAGTATATTTTCACACAGTCGGAACTTAATTTGCGGCAACAACGCTGGTTAGAGTTGGTGAAGGATTATGATGTTGGAATCCACTATCATCCCGGAAAAGCAAATGTTGTGGCAGATGCCCTTAGTCGGAATCCCAGCACGGACAACGACAGTATACCAAAGTTGAGGCCAGAATTTCAACAGGAATTTGCCAAACTCAATTTAATAATGATTGCCGAGGGCAGTGTGTCGAATCTGGAAATACAGCCTACCCTGATGGAAAAGATTAAGGAGGCTCAGCACGGACACCCCAGCATTGATGGCATAAAAAGGAAAGTGGGTTTGGGCAAGGCCTCAGAATTCAACATAGATGAGCAAGGAATATTGTGGTACGGAGACAGACTATGCATACCAAATATCAAGGACCTCAAACAGCAGATTCTGGCTGAAAGCCACACCGCTCCGTATTGAATCCATCCTGGAGGGACAAAAATGTACAAAGACCTTCAGGAAAATTTTTGGTGGCACGGTATGAAGAGAGATATAGCCACGTTCATTGCATGTTGTGACTCTTGTCAACGTATCAAGGCCGAGCACTAGAAACCAGCCGGGCTGTTACAGCCAAACAGGATACCCGAGTGGAAGTGGGACGAGATTGGAATGGATTTCATTGTTGGACTGCCACGGTCACGACACGGAAACGATGCCATATGGGTCATAACCGACAGATTAACCAAAGTGGCACATTTTATTCCAGTGAAGACAATTCACACCACTCAGAGGCTGGCCAGACTTTATCTTGCCCGTATCGTCTGCCTGCATGGAGTCGCAAAGACTATCATATCTGACAGAGGCACACAGTTCGTCTCTAGATTTTGGGATCACCTACAACAGGCACTGGGAACCCAACTAGCATTCAGTACCGCATACCATCCCCAGACTGATGGGTAGACTGAACGCGTAAACCAAATCCTAGAAGACATGCTGAGAGCCTGCGTTCTCACCTACGGAACCAGTTGGGAGGAAAGTTTGCCATATGCAGAGTTCGCATACAACAACGGTTATCAAGCCAGCTTGCAAATAACACCCTTTGAAGCTCTGTATGGGAGAAGATGTCGTACCCCACTAAATTGGTCAGAGACTGGAGACAGACATATCTTCGGCCCAGATATGCTCAAGGAGGCCGAGGAGAAAGTTAAAACAATTAGAGATCGACTCAAGACAGCTCAAAGTCGGCAAAAGAGTTATTACGATCGAAAGCATCGGGAAATCAGTTTTGAACCCGGAGAAATTGTATACCTAAGAGTTTCTCCTATGAGAGGTCTGCAGCGATTCAGGATTAAGGGAAAACTAGCACCAAGATTCATCGGACCATTCCGTATAGTGGCCCGAAGGGGCACGGTAGCCTACCAGCTAGACCTACCCGAAGATTTATCCGGTATCCACAACGTGTTTCACATCTCGCAGTTGAGAAAGTACGTGAGCAACCCAGAGAAGCAAGTATCACATGAAAATATTGATGTGCAACCAGATCTCACCTACCGGGAGCACCCAATAAAAATATTAGAAGAGTCTGAGAGGAGGACCCGACAGAAAACCATCAAGTTTTTCAGAGTTCAGTGGAGCAATCACACCAAGAATGAAGCAACTTGGGAGAGCGAGGATTTTCTTCGAACAGAGCACCCACACCTGTTTAAGGATCAGCTGAAATCTCGGGGACGAGATTTTTCCTAAGGGGGTAGGTGCTGTGACACTCCAAAATTTTTGTGGTTTTTGTTTTCAGAAAGAGCCTTGCTTGGTTTGAAGAAGGTCATTTAAACCCTTGTTAAAAACCTCTCTTCTAAGTTTGCCTCTAAAAATCTTTTCTTAGATTTAGTTTCTTCTAAAAAGAAAACCTTTTTGGTTTTGGGCTTTTATTTGGGTTTTGATCCATTCTTGTTTTACCACGCCTCTTATGGTAAAACTCCCCCAAAACCCTCCTTCCACTTTGGAACAACCCAAAAATTCTGTCCAAACTAATAAAATCCATTTTTGGATTTTATTCCATTTATTTCTTTTCCCAAAATAATTCCGTCCTTTCTTTTGAGCCTAGGTGATTTGCAAAGCAAGTGCCTAAATGCCTTTGATACTTGATCTCAATTCAACTCCTCTGGATAGTCCTTAGCACCCACAACCTAGAACCATCAAGATCCACTCCTCTCCTTTTCAAAATTTTCAAATTTCACCCTCTGTAAGTTTGGACCAGATTTGTCAAATTTGGTGAAATTCATATCTCCTCTTCTCCAAAAATTTCACCAAAATTCAGGCAACCTCTAGTTGCAATGAGAGACCACGCCACCAAAAACCAGCTCAAGGAAAAATCCCCACATGCCAAAATCATTCTGTCGAACACCTGGCATGCACTGTTACTGTTCATATTCAGTAGAATTCAGAATTCAGTGTCGTTTCTTCGTCAGAGTTTCAGTCACATGATGATAGTGCACTTGGCACGTTGCTAACAGCCCTTCCTTCTTGTCCGGAGCTCCACACGCGCGCTTGGCTTGTTCCTGGCATCGGTGGCACCCTGGCCCGCCTGCGCCGGCGTGTCCCGCGGTGGCAGAACCACCGTAACGGCCGACAAGGGGACACACTGCAGCATAACACCGTTCGGCACCGCACAAATCTCCTGAGAGCTCCGCGTGGCCATCTCCATGCCAGCGCATGCATGCAGCACCGTCGCTGTGGCCTGGCACGCGCAGAGCGCGTTCTCTGCCGCCGACGTGTCGTGCGGCCGTTCCGTCGAGGACAGGCCGTAACCACCCCTTCCTTGCTGAGTTGGACACTGGAATGGCACCAGTGCTTCGTCTAGTCGATGCTCAAGCCCCTAATCCAACCGTCCAGTCACAACACCGTCGTAATCACTCGCCAGACTTATCCGTTCACGGCAACCGCCTCGGGCCGGCTCTATATAGCACCCCCGAGCTTGCTCTCGCCCCCGCACAACTCCACCACCTCACAAGACCCCGCCTAGCCACTGGAAGAGCCTCGAGGGGCCTTTCTTCCTCGACTCCAGCCACCTCCGTCCGCCTCGGGCTCCGGCAACGTTCTCTTCGGTGAGAACTCCTCCACCGCCTTACTCTTGCCCGTAGCCTCGTACCACCTCTAGGAGGCTAACCCCCACTCCAATTTGACCCCCGCAGCTCTCTCCGACGAGGCCCACGACGACCCGAACCACCGTCCGCTGGAGAAAGGGCCGTCGTCGACACAGCGCTCACCGGCGACCACCACCACCACCCATAGACGCGGAAGGGCGTGCTGAACACGGAGGTACCGACCGATCCCCCTGCCTCGCCGTGGATCGCCGCCGGCGACCACAACGGCTCTCGGGCACCGTCGAGCGCTGCCGCCTCTTTTGAATATTTAAACCTGACGGGTGGAGCCCGCTTGTCAGCCTCTCTTTCTTTTCTTTTAAACGAACCGTTTCTGGACTTTTCTGCTTAGGCCCCTGAGAGTTTTCTGTTTCATTACAGATGGGTCCTTGGACCAAAACCCTTATATCTTTTAAACAGAATAGTATTTTTGGTTGATTCGTTTACTTTTCTCTTTATAATTTTGTCTAGTTTTTTATCAGATTTATTTGAAAATTATTTGGTTTACTTTTTGTGCACCTCGTGGTATTTACGTTACGTGCGTATTTTCTTATACCGTAGATACCGGAGGAGGTGACGGAGCCGCGAACTTCACCCAGTTAAACGCCGACTACTCCGAACCAGGCAAGCATGTTTGAACTCTTGATATGAGGAGTGTTTGTTGCACGCTTGCATTTTAGGAGTTTCATGGCATACTTATGAACATTTCTTTGAATGTTATATTTCATGCACAAAAGTGGAAAGTAAGTTTCGGAAAGCCATATGTTGTTGGATACATATTGGCATGGCCATGTGATGGCATGTGGATGGGTAAGATGGCAGTGTTGTGACATGCCGGTCTTATGCCAGATTATTTGACTTCCGTGTCATCGTGAATCAAATCACATTCCCATTCATTTCCTTCCTGTACTGCCACATGTTTTCCGAAAGGAATATGGCTTAGTAAGTTGCAAATCGTTTTCCTGGTACACACCAAGTAGAGAGGTCGGGATGAGGGTTCCATGGCCCTGGATTAAAGCCCGTCATCTGGTCAGGGGGGCATGGGTGTTTCCGGTTGGGACCGAGTGGGGGGCACCCCTTACAGCGCGCGTATAGAAATTTGATCCCATGCTATTCGAGGTTGTGACCTCCCCGTCTCAAAGTTTTTCTTGGACGTTGTTCAGGGTGATTCCTGGCATCGTGAGGTGAAATGGGTGTGTACTAGTTAAATGTGTTTCTACCGAAATACCATAAACGGAACTAGTCCTTCATGACTATGGAAATCCGTTGGCTGTGGTCAGTTAATACAAACTCTGCAGAGTCACAAATTCTTTAAATCATCTTGTACTTGTCCAAGTACTGTATTCATCTTATCTTGTCAGATATCAGCCTCAGTGACAAAACTCCGGTGGACTACATGTGTGTAAATCCGGTTAAAAGTTTATTCTTGTGGATGGACTAACCTATTGGTTACTTTTGTTATATAATCCCTTTCTGTGATGTTGCTCAGACAATCCAACTGTGGCATACTTGTTATTTACTTTTGTTATATAAGCCCTTTCTGTGATGTCGCTCAGACATCCGACTGTGGCATACTTGTTATTTACTTTTGTTATATAAGCCCTTTCTGTGATGTCGCTCAGACATCCGACTATGGCATACTTGTTATTTACTTTTGTTATATAAGCCCTTTCTGTGATGTCGCTCAGACATCGGATTGTGGCATACTTGTTATTTACTTTTGTTATCAAGCCCTGTGTCTGTGACGTCGCTCAGATGTCCGACTGTGGTATTTCTTTTACAAGCCCTATCTGTGACGTCGCTTAGATGTCCGACTGTGGCATTTCTTTTACAAGCCCTGTCTGTGACGTCGCTCAGATGTCCGACTGTGGCATTTCTTTTATAATCCCTTTCTGTGACATCGCTCAGATGTCCGACTGTGGCATTTCTTTTATAAGCCCTTTATGTGGTGTCGCTTAGACGCCCGACTGCGGCATGAGTTTTATTTGTTTACCTTTCGAGGCGTCGCTCCAGACACCCGATCGGTTTTTAGTTATTTATTTTATTTATCAAGTCATGCAATAATAAAATTATTGGGATGAGCATCATTATTATTATTCATGACGCATTCATGCATACATTTATTATATCTTTTGTCCAAACTGTTTTGCCAGTACTTTCAAAGTACTCACCTGGCTTGTTGATTTGGCCAGATGTTGATGAAGGCGATCTCATGGGTGAAGAGTTCGATAGCGAGTCCGCTGCCTAGAGGAGTCCCAGTCAGTCCCGTGCAATCCTGTTTTGGTCGCTGTATCATATCCGCTTCCGCCATGCCAGAATAAATTCATCGAGCCTCACCTCGACGCTCGATGTGCTGCCAGTTAGGAGTCAAGTTATCCACCACCACTTTTACCTCGAGCTAGTAGCATGCCACCACACCCCTGTGTATAACCGCCCTTATGTAAGATATTGGCGAGTTTGTACTAATTTGTTGAGCAGCCTTAGCTCAACCCTGTAATATATTTAATGCTACTGGTCCTCTGTTTATCAAGTATTTGTCTACCGGTGAGGATAACTTTTTCCTATACTGGGATCTAAAGATCGATTTTCTCAATAATTATTTTCTTGTAAAACCGGTCATGACAACATAAAAGAATTCAGAGGAGATTCAAATATTATTCATAGATAAACTTGATCATAAACCCACAATTCATCGGATCTCGACAAACACACCGCAAAAAGAGATTACATCGAATAGATCTCCACAAGAGAGGGGGAGAACATTGTATTGAGATCCAAAAAGAGAGAAGAAGCCGTCTAGCTAATAACTATGGACCCGTAGGTCTGTGGTAAACTACTCACAACTCATAGGAGAGGCTATGGTGTTGATGTAGAAGCCCTCCGTGGTCGATTGCCCCTCCGGCAGAGTGCCGGCGAATGCTCCAAGATGGGATCTCGTGTATACAAAAGGTTACGGCGGTGGAAATTGTGTTTAGTGGTGCTCCTGGATGTTTTCGGGGTCCGTAGGTATATATAGGAGGAAGAAGTACGTCGGTGGCCGCCCGAGGGGCCCACGAGACAGGGGGCGCCCTACAGGGGGGCGCGCCCTCCTATCTCGTGGGGCCCTCGGAGCTTTCTTGACTTGCACTCCAGGCTCTCTGGATCAGATTTGTTCCAAAAATAACGCTCCCAAAGTTTCATTCCGTTTGGACTCCGTTTAATATTCCTTTTCTTCGAAATACTGAAATAGGCAAAAAAACAGCAATATGGGCTGGGCCTCCGGTTAGTAGGTTAGTCCCAAAATGATATAAATATGTAAAATAAAGCCCATAAACATCCAAAAGGGGTAATATAATAGCATGGAACAATCAAAAATTATAGATACGTTGGAGACGTATCAGGAGGCCTAATCCTATTACAAGTTGTATCATAACATCCCCCACAGTGTCAATGGTAGGCTCGACGACGTTGAGACTGAAACGAATGTCTTGAAATGGAGTAGTCGCCAGGCCTTTAGTAAAGATATCAGCGAACTGAGCAGAAGTAGGCACGTGGAGAACGCGAACTTGACCGATAGCCACCTTCTCGCGAACAAAATGAATGTCGATCTCAATATGCTTGGTGTGACGATGTTGAAATGGATTCCCTGACATGTAGACAGCTGATATATTATCACATTAAACAATGGTAGCTTGCTCAATAGGACGTTGCAGCTCCGACAGCAACTGGCGCAACCAAACTGTTTTCAGCAACCGCATGAGCCACAACACCGTACTCAGCTTCAGCAAATGAGCGGGAGACCGTAACCTGCCTTTTTGAAGACCAAGAAACCAAATTGTTACCAAGAAAAACACAAAATCCGGATGTGGACCTACGAGTATCTGGACAACCAGCCCAGTCTGCATCAGAGTAAGCTGTGAAGGAGGTGGGAGAGGATTTGTTGATATGAAGACCTAAGTCTAGTGTGCCTTTGAGATACAGAAGAATACGTTTGACATGATTGTAGTGTGGAATACGAGGATCATGCATGTATAAACAAGCTTGTTGGACAGCAAAAGAAATTTCAGGACGAGTGAGAGTAAGATACTGAAGTGCACCGGTAAGACTATGATAACCCACAAGTATAGGGGATCAATTGTAGCCTCTTTCGATAAGTAAGAGTGTCGAACCCAACGAGGAGCTAAAGGTAGAACAAATATTCCCTCAAGTTCTATCGACCACCAATACAACTCTACGCACGCTTGACGTTTGCTTTACCTAGAACAAGTATGAAACTAGAAGTACTTTGTAGGTATTGTTGGATAGAATTGCAAGATAATAAAGAGCACATAAATATAAACTAGGGGCTCTTTAGATGAAGACACAACTAAGTTAGTTTTAGTAGAGAACTTTTTGTCACGAGAAAGTTATTTGTCCCAAGGCAATCGATAACTAGACCGGTAATCACTATTGCAATTTTATTTGAGGGAGAGGCATAAGCTAACATACTTTCTCTTCTTGCATCATATGCACTTATTATTGGAACTCTAGCAAGCATCCGCAACTACTAAAGATCATTAAGGTAACACCCAACCATAGCATTAAAGTATCAAGTCCCCTTTATCCCATACGCCACAACCCCCTTACTCGGGTTTATGCTTCTGTCACTCAAGCAACCCACTATAAGTGAATCATGAACATATTCCAACACCCTACAACGGGAATCCCTGACGCTTGCGCGACACGGAGGGCACAATAGGATAACACCAATAATAAAACATGCAACTCAAACCAATCACGATCATCAATTAACCCATAGGACAAAACAGATCTACTCAAACATCATAGGATAGCCATACATCATTGGGAAATAATATATAGCGTTGAGCACCATGTTTAAGTAGAGATTACAATAGGTAAAAGAGAGTTACACCGCTGCATAGAGGGGGGAAGAGTTGGTGATGAGGGCGATGAAGTTGTTGGCGTAGATCGCGGTGATGATGATGGCCCCCGGCAGCGCTCTGGTGCCACCGGAAGCAAGGGGGAGAGAGCCCCCCTTCTTCTTCTTCTTCCTTGACCTTCTCCCTATATGGGAGAAGGGTTTCCCCTCTGGTCCATGGCCTCCATGGCTTGGGAGGGGTGAGAGCCCCTCCGAGATTGGATTTGTCTCTCTGTCTCTCTCTGTTTCTGCGTTCCTGGATTCTGCCCTTTCACTGTTTCTTATATATTCGGATATCCATAACTCCGATTGGACTGAAACCTTCACCCAGATTTTTCTTCGAAAAATAGCTTTCTTATGCAAAAGAAAAGCGTCAACCGCCTTATGGGGTGCCCACGAGGGTCAGGCGCACCCCCCTGCCTCGTGGCACCCTCGGGCACCGTCTCGCATTGGTTTTTCTTCCCAAAAATTGTAAATATTCCAAAAATGATCTCCATCCGTTTTTATCCAGTTTGGACTCCGTTTGATATTGGGTTTCTGTGAAACAAAAAACATGCAACAAGCAGGAACCGGCACCGGGCACTAGATCAATATGTTAGTCCCAAAAATAGTATAAAAAGTTGCCAAAAGTATATGAAAGTTGCATAATATTGGCATGGAACAATAAAAAATTATAGATACGACGGAGATGTATCAGACTATGATAAAGAGAAGGATCAGAGAAAGGATCACCATCGGCAGAGAGTTTGGAACCTGTATCAATAGGGGTACAAGAAGTTTGACAATCAAACATACCAGCACGAGAAACAAGATCCAGAGTGTACAGACGTTGAGACAAGAAAAGACCAGAGGAGTCACGGATAACAGAAATACCTAAGAAGTGGTGAAGAAGACCTAAATCTGTCATAGAAAATTCATGGCGAAGAAGAGAGATAATATGATCTAAAAATTGTTGTTAGGAAGCTGTGAGGATAATACCATCAACATATAAAAGAAGGTAAGCAGTGTTGTTGTTGTGATGAAAGGTGAAGAGTGAAGTATCAGAATGGGAAGGGGTAAAACCTATGGTTTGAGCATAAGTAGAAAAGCGTTGGAACCAGGCACGTGGTGCTTGTTTAAGACCATAAAGAGATTTTTTTAAGAAGACTGTCGGTGTTAAAACTGGCGGATCTCGGGTAGGGGGTCCCGAACTATGCGTCTAGGCGGATGGTAATAGGAGACAAGGGACACAATGTTTTTACCCAGGTTCGGGCCCTCTCGATGGAGGTAAAACCCTACTCCTGCTTGATTAATATTGATGATATGGGTAGTACAAGAGTAGATCTACCACGAGATCAAAGAGGCTAAACCCTAGAAGCTAGCCTTTGGTATGATTGTTGTTCGTCCTACGGACTAAAACCCTCCGGTTTATATAGGCACCAAAGCGGGTTAGGGTTACACAGAGTCGGTTACAACGGTAGGAGATCTACATATCCATATCGCCAAGCTTGCCTTCGACGCCAAGAAAAGTCCCATCCGAACACGGGACGAAGTCTTCAATCTTGTATCTTCATAGTCCAGGAGTCCGGCCAAAGGTGATAGTTCGGCTATCCGGACACCCCCTAATCTAGGACTCCCTCAGTAGCCCATGAACCAGGCTTCAATGACGACGAGTCCGGCGCGCATATTGTCTTCGTCATTGCAAGGCGGGTTCCTCCTCCGAATACTTCATAGAAGATTTTGAACACAAGGATAGTGTCCGGCTCTGCAAAATAAGTTCCACATACCACCGTAGAGAGAATAATATTTACACAAATTCAATCTGCTGACGTATTCTGTGGCGTGACATCACACCATGACCAAGCCTTTATACGAATCATTTTTACTGTCCCACCTCAGCGTGTTTAGCGAGGCGGTTCTCTTGGCACGTCCTGTCAAAGCAGAGATCGTGTCCCCTTATTCCGGGATTCTCATCAATACGGGCGTGGGTAACCCAACCGCGCCTTCAATTACGGCGCTTGGGAGATAAGCCAGTTTTACCAGGCTGGTGGGGATGCATAGTTTCGTCCGCCCATATAAGGGGATAAGGATCCACTCTTTCCATTTACGCCTTCTTCCTCCTTTGCTTATCCATCTCCGCGCACTCGACCTCCAACGCCCAAGCCCGCATTTCCCACCTCAAACTTCTCCAGTCATGTCCGGAGCGGGAGGCAGGTGGATGGCCTCCTCCGTCACAGAAGGACACATCAAAAAGCTACGGAAGGTCGGATACTTATCCAGCGACATCGCACATCGGCTCCCCGACAAGGGGCAGCTTATTCCCACCCCCAGGCCACATGAGAGGGTGGTGTTCCTCGCCCACTTCCTCCACGGACCTGGGTTTTCACTTCACCCATTTGTCTGGGGCCTCATGTTCTACTACGGCCTGGATTTCCATGATCTGGCCCCGAATTTCATCCTCAACATCTCGGCGATCATCGTCGTGTGCGAGGCCTTCCTCTGCATCCGGCCCCACTTCGGCTTATGGCTGAAGACCTTCAATGTCAAGCCGAAGGTAGTGGGCGGCCGCCAGGCCGAGTGGGGAGGTGCCATGGTGGGCAGGATGCCCAACGTTATATGGCTCGAGGGCTCCTTCGTGGAGACCATAAAGGGGTGGCAATCGGGGTGGTTCTACATCACCGAGCCGCGTGACCCTAAATGGGTGGCGGCCCCTGAATTCCGATCTGGCTTCCCTACACGGCTCACCTCTTGGAAAGAGACGGGCCTGACATGGGGTAATTCGGAAGAGCTGACCGGACTCCAAACCTGCGTCCAAACCCTGGTGAACAAGAAGCTCAAGCTTGTCAACGTAGTCCAGGTCATGCTCATCCGCCGGATCCTCCCGTGCCAACAACGGGCCTTCAACCTGTGGAAGTTTGATCCGGCACAGCACCAAACCTTGAGCATGCTCTTCGACACTACGTACGAAGATGCCTGGAAGGTGTTGTTCAAGGGCGCCGAGACTCCCGCATCCGCTACCGAAGATCACGGATTCAGCTCACAGCGTCAAGCCAGCGAGGTAAGCTATTTTACCCTTTACAGGACACTTGTTTTTCATAGTTTGACTCTATGCGGGATCTAAACTCCCTTACCTTTGACAGGCCTGGCAGAAGACGTCCGGGCAGGTTGACTGTCGGCTCCCTTGCCAGAAGACCCAGCGGACGCCCGATTGACGGGGCTGCTGGTTCCGGCACCTCATGTGGTGTTGGAGAAGAAGGCCAAGAAGAAGGCCACGGGAACTCGAAAGAGTTCCCAGCGCCAGGTGTTATCGGACTCATCGTCCGATGACTTTGAGGCGGACTCCTCCCGCGAAGACGAGGAGGAGGAAAAAGAGGCCTCTCCCCCAGCGGGGGGAGAAGAAAAGGAAGGCCGCCCCAACTAGGGAGGCCGGAGGGTCCAAGAAGGGAAGGACCCTTCCTCCGGACTACTCCACCAACGCCGACGACGGCGAAGAGGAGTGGCCATCGAGGGATAAGCCCCCGGCGACATCGTAAGTATCCGGGTACCAGAATAACTCATGGCGTTTCGTTTGTCGTATAGAGTCTCCTAACGCCCAATACAACCCTGCAGCCCGCCCAAGGATGGGCTTGACACTTCAACGAGTGGCTCCCTGGCTCCGTCAGACGTGAATAGCACTTCACTTCCGGCCGCCTCCTCTCCTCGCGCTGCGGGTGACGCCGAGGTGGGTCCCAAAAGGGGCCCAGCCAGGAGGAGGAGGTCCCGGAGGCACCGCAAGGCAACCTCCCGGACTCCGGGCTTAAGGGGGATCAAACCCCAAAGGGCTCTAAGTCCGGCCCTGGGCAGGACTCCGTACCGGAACCTTCAGTGGTTCCGGAGTCCGGCAGGCGACCCCTTCGTAAGAAGAGCGAGACTGCGACACCGGTGGCTTCCGTCCAACCGGAGGCACCGGATAATTTGCTGGAGGCACTTAATGGCGCCTCCATCAACGAGGAGCACCGCACTGTTATGAGTGTGGTGATCCAGAAAGTTCAGTCCGCCAAGAGCGGGCTGACTGAAGCCTGTGCCAGCCTTCTAACAGGCTTTGAGGTATGTATTTAAGATATGTAAAAATATTACCGCATAGACAGTAGCCCCTGATGCTCAGTTTGGTGTTCGGAAAGAAAAACCGAACTGAGGATCTAAAAAGATGTACGCAGGAGTCTAACATAAGCATGTCAATATGGGGAATGCAGGCTGCACTGCTGACCTCTGCCGCACTAACTACGGAGGTTAATGCATTGAAGCAGAGCCTCGAGCGGTCCGAGAACGAGCTCGGCCTTGCCAAAAAGTAGCTCGAGGACAAGGAAGGTAAGTAATACCTTATGGAAGTATATAAAAGATGTGGTTGCAAAAAATAGCAGGAATAACGTGAGAATTGCAGGGACCACGAACGAGGTGGCGACCCTGAAGGAAGCGGTGTCCAAGGCCGAAAGCAATGCGGCCGCGAAGTGAACTGAGCAAGAGAAGCAGGAGGCGCGGGTGGTGGAGGTGCGGCAAGAGCTCTAGGCTCTCGTAGAAAAACATGAGAGTTTGGAGCATGACTCAAAGACACAAGAGTCCGAGCTTGCCTCCGCTCTTGAGAGCGCCAGAGGCGCTAAGGCCGAAGCCCAGAAAGCCCTCCAAGAGATTGAGGCAATGAAGAAGATAGCGGCGGGTAAGGCATTCTTCATGCAAAGCAAGCACGTGAAAGTGAATTACTTGTTACTTACCCGAATCCGGAGCTCTCCAGGAGCATTCGCAGATCTGCCCTGTAGTGTGTCCTATGCTGCCGCATTCTACCGGGCCGAGGAGGGGAGCTCGACGGAGAAGGTGTTCTGGTCTCAGTATGCTGAGGCCGGACACCCGGTGCCCTTGAGCGACCAGCTGAAGCAGCTGGTCGAGCTCCATAAGGTGGCCGAACAGGCCATGAAGGGCCTCATAGTTCGGCTGTGGCCTGAGGAGGCCATGCCTGGGAGCTACTTCAGGCTGGTGAGGAGGCTGGTGGACGCCTGCCCATGGATTGAAGTCGTCAAGCACTCCGCCTGTATTGAAGGTGCCCGTAGGGCCCTTGCCCGTGCTAAAGTGCACTGGGGCAAGATGGATGCTGAGAAGCTTGTTACGGATGCTCCACCGTCGGGCAGGGAGTATCGCAAGCCCGAGATGTATTATGCGGGCGTCCTGAAGGGTGCCCGCCTTATAGCGGGTGAATGCTCCAAAGATGTAATTTTTGAGTAAACTCGCATTTGTTATCCTGTGCGCTTGAAAACTTGTTCATCTGCGCTAAGCAACGCTTGTAGATTTAAAATATTACCTTCTGTGCAGCCGTTTTATTAAATTTGAGAGATGGCGAGTCATCGGCTTCTACCCCCATGCCGCGAGTGTTGGGGTGTTCGGGATAAACTTGAGCGCTCTTGTTCCCATTCTTGGGTCCTTCGAGGGAGGCGCTCAACGCAATGAACAAGGCAACCAGACTATAATGCTTGAACACTCTCACTTAGCCATAGAATTCTATAATTTTAAATTTCGGCGAAGCCCCTAGTTTTCAGAAGACCGATTTCGGGGCGCTATCCACGCCTGGGCCGGACAAAGCCGGCTCCTCGCTCTAAGCGGCATAAGTCTTTAGGGACTCGAAGAACCTCTCGAATAGTGACCGTCTCTCGCCCTATCATGACGGTCAGTTTTAGCTTTCTCCACTGAGGTGCTCAACCCAGCTCAACCGGGGCACAATCGCAGTGGTTCTCCCAGCGCTACCTTAGCCGATATAACGGAACGTAAGGTACCAAAACATGGGAGCCGGGCAAACCCAACTATTGACCCAAGACATGATTCGGAGCCGATGCATATAATGCTATAAGTTCAGGGTGTCGCACTTGTGAAAGTGTTCGGACTTATCACACCATATTTTGGGGTACTTAAGCCCCTGGTGTATTTGGCCGTACCAAAGCGTACGGATGCAATATGTCATAAGTGAACATGTATAGATGAGAAAGAGGAATGCAATAATAGGCAAAAGTTGTGCATTGTTCATTAAAAAAGCTGCGGTAAAAGCAGAACGATACAAATAGTGCGATAAGCAAGGGACGGGACTATTTGACATGTCCCCCTCCATGAGCGAGCTGCGGGATGATATGTAAAACAAGTATACTGCTCGTTATAGAGACCACCTGGACATTCGACGTAGCTTTTTGCTTCCCAGGCTGTTGCATCGTGTGTTCGGCGGTTCTACTGCCGGGCAGGGCTTCTTGATAAAGGAGTCCTAAAAAGTAAGAAAAAGAATTACACAATCGGGAGCCCCTGGTGCGGTTGAGCCGCATTCTGGGCCTGCCATGGCCGTGCCCCCCCTATACCCATGGTATTTCCAGAGCATAATTATGTACGCGTACTACTGGTTTCGCTGTGTCGCGAGGGTTGGGGTTGGGGCGGCATTGCTACGCGTGCTCAGAACGTGTCGGGCGGTCCTGTTGTAGGTTACTCCGGGTGCGCTTGGCGGTGTCCGGACATTTAATAGCCGGACTCGAGAATTGCCTTAAGAGGCTGCTTTGTACTTCCGCCGCGAGAGCCGTCGTGTGCTCCTCCGTTCGGAGAGAGCGTTCGGTGTTTCCATTGACCGTAATGACTCCTCGAGGGCCTGGTATCTTGAGCTTGAGATATGCGTAGTGCGGCACCGCATTGAACTTTGAAAATGCGGTTCGTCCGAGCAGTGCGTGATAGCCGCTGCGGAACGGGACTATGTCGAAGATTAACTCCTCGCTTCGGAAGTTATCCGGAGATCCGAAGACCACTTGAAGTGTAACTGAGCCTATACAGTTGGCCTCTACACCTGGTATGACGCCTTTAAAGGTTGTCTTTGTGGGTTTAATCCTTGAGGGGTCTATGCCCATTTTGCGCACTGTATCCTGATAAAGCAGGTTCAGGCTACTACCGCCGTCCATTAGGACTTGAGTGAGGTGAAATCCGTCAAATTGGGTCTAGAACCAATGCGGCGAATCTGCCGTGCCGGATGCTAGTGGGTTGGTCCCTTCGATCAAAAGTGATCGAGCAAGAGGACCACGGGTTGAACTTTGGGGCGATTGGCTCCATTGCATATACGTCCCTTAGTGCACGCTTCCGATCCCTTTTGGGTATGTGGGTTGCGTATATCATGTTCACCGTCCACACTTGTAGGGGGAAGCCCTTCTGTCCTCTATTGTTCGGCGGCAGGGGTTCCTCCTCGTCGTCGCTATGCAGCACTTGTCATTGTTTTCGGCATGTAACTTGCCTGCCTGCTTGAACACCCAACAATCACTGTTGGTGTGGTTGGCTGGTTTTTCAGGGGTGTCGTGTATCTGGCACGAACGATCGAGTATTCGGTCCAAATTGGACGGGCCCGGAGTATTTACTTTGAATGGATTTTTCCGCTGACCGGGTTTAGAGCCTCTGAATCTGACATTGACTGTCGTATCTTCAGCATTGTCGCTGTTAATGCGGCGCTTGTGCTTGTTGCGACGTGACCTGCCATTGCTATCCTTGGTATCCGAATTACCAGGGCTCTTGGTCATGTTGTTACTACGAGCTAGCCAGCTTTCTTCTCCCTCGCAAAAGCGGGTCATGAGTGTTGTGAGGGCTGCCATGGATTTCGGCTTTTCCTGTCCTAGGTGCCGGGCGAGCCACTCATCGCGGATGTTATGTTTGAAGGCTGCAAGGGCCTCTGCATCCGGACAGTCGATGATTTGATTTTTCTTGGTTAGGAACCGTGTCCAGAATTGTCTGGCCGATTCCTCTGGCTGCTGAATTATGTGTCTTAGGTCATCGGCGTCTGGTGGTCGCACATAGGTGCCCTGGAAATTGTCGAGGAATGCGGCTTCCAGGTCTTCCCAACAACCAATTGACTCTGCTGGCAAGCTGTTGAGCCAATGCCGAGCTGGTCCTTTAAGCTTGAGTGGGAGGTATTTGATGGCGTGTAGATCATCACCGCGGGCCATGTGGGTATGAAGGAGATAGTCCTTGATCCGGACCGGAGGATCTGTTGTGCCATCGTATGATTCAATGTTTACGGGTTTGAAACCCTCTGGGATTTGATGATCCATTACTTCGTCTGTGAAGCATAGTGGGTGTGCGGCGCCCCTGTACTGGGCTATATCACGACGTAGCTCGGATGAGCTTTGTCTGTTGTATTCGGTCCGGCCAGATTTGCTGTATCCGGCATGACGGTTCTCGTCACGTGTAGTGAGGCGCCCACGCGATCCGTAGATCAATCTTGTTTGCCTTGCCTTGTCCTCCAATATATCTCGCAGGTATGGCGCACTTCCCCGTGCCTTGGTATTTTTTGAGCGGCGCCGGGGTGCGGCTTGAGTGGAGGGCCGGGAGGCCTCTCTGTCGCGGCCACGAGGTGGCCGGTCGGCCGCATCCTGCGCTGGTGATGTAGTTTTGAGTGCTTCCTCCTCTAATCAGGGTAGCAGCCTGCGTTTTGGGTAGCTCTTGGAGGGGCGTTTGAGTTCGTACTCTTCGGCCGCAAGGACTTTAGTCCATCTGTCAGCTAGCAAATCTTGATCAGCTCTAAGCTGCTGCTGCTTTTTCTTGAGGCTGCTTGCTGTGGCCATAAGCCTGCGTTTGAAACTCCTGTTCGACGGGATCCTCAGGCACGACAAATTCGTCGTCGTCGAGGCTTGCCTCGTCTTAGGAGGGAGGCATGTAATTATCGTCCTCTACCTCTCTGTCTGCCGCTCTCTCATGAGGGCTAGCTTCTCCATCCTCCTGTGTTGAATCTTGCTGGAGGGGGTTGTCTTCGGCACTTTCTGGGGTGTTATTGTCTCCCGTGCTGGAATCACCGTTTTTGCTGTGGCGGGATTTAGAGCGGCGCCGCTGGCGCCGGCGCTTAGGTTGTTTCTTGGAGGGGTCATCCTCCGTTGCTCCATCGCCATTCCCATCTTTTGGGATGTCCACCATGTAAATGTCGTATGACGGGGTGGCCTTCCAGTGCCCTGTAGGCGCTGGTTCTTGGTCGTCTCCTTCATCGTCGCCCATACCGTCGATGTCTTCGGAGTCGAAGTCGATCATGTCGGTTAAATCATCGACAGTGGCTACAAAGTGGGTGGTGGGTGGGCTTTGAATTTCTTCGTCGTCCGCATCCCAACCTTCCTGACCATAGTCCGGCCAGGGCTCTCCTGATAAAGACGGAGACTTTAGTGAACTCAGGATGTCGCCAAAGGGCCAGTGCTGAAAAATGTCCGCGGCGGTGAACTCCATGACCGGCGCCCAATCGGATTCGATTGGCAGGGGCGCGGAAGGTTCGGAGTCCGGAGAGGAGTCCGGTACCTTGGAGTTACGAGCCTTGCAAAGGACAGGGATAGTATTCGGCTCCATCGCCGTAGAGATAGCAGCCCCCGACGCGGTGTCCAGCCACCCGTCCTCGGTCGGCGCAGTCGGCTCTGAGCTAAGGGTCGGAGCGGACACTTGTGCGGCCTCCAGGGCACCGTCCGGCGGTAGAGCTAGATCGTGCCCATCGTGACAGTGCGGCGCACTTGGCTGTGGCTCGAACCCGTCGAAGATCAAGTCTCGACGGACGTCAGTCGTATAGTTCAAACTTCCAAATCTGACCTGATGGCCAGGGGCGTAGCTTTCAATCTTCTCCAGATGGCCAAGCGAATTGGCCCGTAGTGCAAAGCCACCGAATACGAAGATCTGTTCGGGGAGAAAAGTCTCACCCTGGACCGCATCGTTGTTGATGATCGGAGGAGCCATCGGGCCTAAAGATGACGACACAGAGGAACTCTCAACGAAAGCACCAATGTCGGTGTCAAAACTGGCGGATCTCGGGTAGGGGGTCCCGAACTGTGCGTCTAGGCGGATGGTAACAGGAGACAAGGGACACGATGTTTTTACCTAGGTTCGGGCCCTCTCGATGGAGGTAAAACCCTACTCCTGCTTGATTAATATTGATGATATGGGTAGTACAAGAGTAGATCTACCACGAGATCAGAGAGGCTAAACCCTAGAAGCTAGCCTTTGGTATGATTGTTGTTCGTCCTACGGACTAAAACCCTCCAGTTTATATAGGCACCGAAGAGGGTTACGGTTACACAGAGTCGGTTACAATGGTAGGAGATCTACATATCCGTATCGCCAAGCTTGCCTTCCACGCCAAGGAAAGTCCCATCCGGACACGAGACGAAGTCTTCAATCTTGTATCTTCATAGTCCAGGAGTCCGGCCAAAGGTGATAGTTCGGCTATCCGGACACCCCCTAATCCAGGACTCCCTCAAAGATAGACATGATTAGGATAGGAGGAATATTCAAAGCCAAGAGGTTGTTGACAATAGACTGTTTCTTGAAGAGAGCCATGAAGAAAAGCATTTTTGACATCTAGTTGATGAATTGGCCAGGAAGAAGAGACGGCGATGCTAAAGACAGTGTGAATAGTGCTGGGCTTGACAACTGGAGAGAAAGTCTCATCATAATCGATGTCGTGTTGCTGAGAGTAACCACGGTATACCCATCGAGCCTTATAATGTGCAAGACTCCCATCCGAATTAAATTTATGGTGAAAACCCCATTTTCCCGAAACGATATTTGTATTGGAAGGACGAGGAACTAACTGCCACGTGTTACTCTACAGAAGGGCATCATATTCATCTTTCATAGCTGCGGCACAATTAGGATCTAGGAGAGCTGATTTGTAAGATTTGGGTAGAGAGGAAGGAGATAAAGATGCATGAAGATTGAGACAATCTTTTGCAGGTAAACGAAATCCGGACTTGGCACGTGTGCACATGGTATGATCGTTAGTAGGAGCTGGAACGGGAATAGAATGAGCAGGAGAGGTGGGGGAAGATGTGGTGGACGCGTACGGCGCAGCAGAGGAAGCGGACGCAGGAGATGGTGGTGAAGACTGCGGCTGCAAGAGGTCTGCGCATCAGAGTGTAATGTGTTTTCCTCCGCCGGGGCAGAGGTGATGACAGATGTGGTGGTGGTAGGATCTGCTACTGCGGCTGGTTTTGCTGGATTGGTCGGCGGGTGAAAGAAGGGAAGATGATTGTGATGAGAGGGACTATTGGAAGGCGCGGGTGAGTTGGAATCTAATTGTTGACGCTCGAAAAAGGGAAAATGTTTTCAGCAAATGTTACATGACGAGACACATGAACACGACCACTAACAAGATCTAGACAATGATAACCCTTGTGCTCGTTAGAAAAACCTAGATGGACACACGGGATAGAGCATGGGGAAAGTTTGTTAGGAGAAGTGGAGTAGGAGTTTGGAAAACAAAGACAACCAAAGACGCGAATGTCGGAGTAATTTGGATGAGAGAGAAATAAAGAGAAGTAAGGAGTAGTTTGTGGGTTAACTGTAGATGGACGAATATTGAGTAAATATGTGGCCGTGTGGAGTGCCTCTGCCCAGAACATCGACGACATAGAAGATTGAATAAGCAAAGTGCGAATAATGTCATTAAGAGTACAAAGAGAACACTCGGCTTTGCCGTTTTGAGAGGAGGTATAAGGACAGGAGAAACGTAAGAGAATTCCATATTGTAGAAAGAAATTTCGATTTTTAAAGTTGTCAAATTCATGACCACTATCACATTGGATGAATCTTATAGGGAGGAAAAAGTGGACTGAGACATAGCATTGAAAGTTAATGAATATATTATGAACGTCAGATTTGTTGTGTAAAGGAAAAGTCCAAACATAATGAGTAAAATCATCAAGAATCACGAGATAATACTTAAAACCCAATACACTTTCTATTGGTGATGTCCAGAGATCACAATGAAGTAATTCAAAGGAAAAAGTACTAGAGGATTGAGAGGCACTAAAGGGAAGGCGAACATGTTTGCACAATTGACATGACTGACACACAGAAGAATTATGAGAGTCTCTATTACAAGGTATTGAAAATTCACTAAGAAGTGTGGATAACACATTTTTATTGGGATGGCCGAGACATTGGTGCCACAGATCAATAGAGGCCACCATATATGTTGGAGGAGCAGCGACCGAAGCACCATGGAGAGAATATAAATCACCGGAGCTATTGAATCGAGTGATCTCGGCCTTGGTCCGGTAGTCTTTCATACACTAGTAGAAAAGGGGCCAATGGTCCAGGCCGGTCCTGTTGGGGAACGTTGCAGAAAATTAAAAAATTTCCTACGGTTTCACCAAGATCAATCTATGAGTTCATCTAAGCAACGAGTCAAGGGAGTGAGTTTGCATCTACATACCACTTGTAGATCGCGTGCGGAAGCGTTCAACGGAAGGGTGATAATGGAGTCGTACTCAACGTGATTCAGATCACCGATGACCAAGTGCCGAACGGACAGCACCTCCGCGTTCAACACACATACGGAACGGACGACGTCTCCTCCGTCTTGATCCAGCAAGGAGGAAGGAGAGGTTGAGGAAGACAGCTCCAACGGCAGCACGACGGCGTGGTGTTGGTGGAGAAGCAGTACTCCGGCAGGGCTTCGCCAAGCTCGTGACGGAGGAGGAGAGGTGTTGGGGAGGGGAGGGGCTGCGCCTTGGTTGTGTGTTGCAGCCCTCCCCTCACCCCTCTATTTATAGGGGAAGGGGCAAGGGGGGCCGGCCCCTCTAGATGGGATCTAGAGGGGGGCGACGGCCAGGGAGGGGGGACTTGCCCCCCAAGCAAAGGGGGTGCGCCCCCCTTAGGGTTCCCCCCCAACCCTAGGCGCATGGGCCCAAGGGAGGGGCGCGCCCAGCCCTCCAGGGGCTGGTGCCCTGCCCCACGCGGCCCATGTGGCCCACCAAGAGGGGTGGCCCCTCCCGGTGGACCCCCGGAACCCCTCCGGTGGCCCCGGTACAATACCGATATGCTCCCGAAACTTTCCGATGTCCGCATGACAACTTCCCATATATAAATCTTTACCTCCGAACCCTTCTGGAACTCCTCGTGACGTCTGGGATCTCATCCGGGACTCCGAACAACATTCGGTAATCACATACAAGTCTTCCTAATAACCCTAGCGTCACCGAACCTTAAGTGTGTAGACCCTACGGGTTCGGGAGACGTGCAGACATGACCGAGACGGCTCTCCGGTCAATAACCAACAGCGGGATCTGGATACCCATGTTGGCTCCCACATGCTCCTCGATGATGTCATCGGATGAACCACGATGTCGAGGATTCAAGCAACCCCGTATACTATTCCCTTTGTCAATCGGTACGTTACAAGCCCGAGACTCGATCGTCAGTATCCCAATACCTCGTTCAGTCTCGTTACCGGCAAGTCACTTTACTCGTACCGTAATGCATGATCCCATGACCAAACACTTGGTCACTTTGAGCTCATTATGATGATGCATTACCGAGTGGGCCCAGAGATACCTCTCCGTCATAAGGAGTGACAAATCCCAATCTCGATCTGTGTCGACCCAACAGACACTTTCAGAGATACCTGTAGTGCACCTTTATAGTCACCCAGTTACGTTGTGACGTTTGTTACACCCAAAGCATTCCTATGGTATCCGGGAGTTACATGATCTCATGGTCTAAGGAAGAGATACTTGACATTGGAAAAGCTCTAGCAAAACAAACTACACGATCTTGTGCTATGCTTAGGTTTGGGTCTTGTCCATCACATCATTCTGCTAATGATGTGATCCCGTTGTCAACGACATCTAATGTCCATAGTCAGGAAACCATGACTATCTGTTGACCAACGAGCTAGTCAACTAGAGGCTTACTAGGGACGTATTGTGGTCTATGTATTCACACGTGTATTACGATTTCCGGATAATACAATTATAGCATGAATAAAAGACAATTATCATGAACAAGGAAATATAATAATAATGCTTTTATTATTGCCTCTAGGGCATATTTCCAAAAGTCTCCCACTTGCACTAGAGTCAATAATCTAGTTACATTGTGATGAATCGAACACCCATAGAGTTCTGGTGTTGATCATGTTTTGCTCGTGAGAGAGGTTTAGTCAACGAATCTGCGACATTCAGATCTATATGTACTTTGAAAATATCTATGTCTCCATCTTGAACATTTTCACGGATGGAGTTGAAACGACGCTTGATGTGCCTGGTCTTCTTGTGAAACCTGGGCTCCTTGGTAAGGGCAATAGCTCCAGTGTTGTCACAGAAGAGTTTGATCGGCCCCGACGCATTGGGTATGACTCCTAGGTCGGTGATGAACTCCTTCACCCAAATTGCTTCATGTGTTGCCTCCGAGGCTGCCATGTACTCCGCTTCACATGTAGATCCCGCCATGACGCTCTGCTTGCAGCTGCACCAGCTTACTGCTCCACCATTCAACATATACACGTATCCGGTTTGTGACTTAGAGTCATCCAGATCTGTGTCGAAGCTAGCGTCGACGTAACCCTTTACGACAAGCTCTTCGTCACCTCCATAAATGAGAAACATGTCCTTTGTCCTTTTCAGGTACTTTAGGGTATTCTTGACCGCTGTCCAGTGTTCCTTGTCGGGATTACTTTGGTACCTTCCTACCAAACTTACGACAAGGTTTACATCAGGTCTGGTACACAGCATGGCATACATAATAGATCCTATGGCTGAAGCATAGGGGATGACACTCATCTCTTCTTTATGTTTTGCCGTGGTCGGGCATTGAGCCGAGCTCAATCTCACACCTTGCAATACAGGCAAGAACCCCTTCTTGGACTGATCCATTTTGAACTTCTTCAAAATCTTATCAAGGTATGTGCTTTGTGAAAGACCTATGAGGTGTCTCGATCTATCTCGATAGATCTTGATGCCTAATATATAAGCAGCTTCTCCAAGGTCCTTCATTGAAAAACACTTCTTCAAGTAGGCCTTAATGCTGTCCAAAAGTTCTATATCATTTCCCATCAAAAGTATGTCATCTACATATAATATGAGAAATGCTACAGAGCTCCGACTCACTTTCTTGTAAACGCAGGCTTCTCCATAAGTCTGCATAAACCCAAATGCTTTGATCATCTCATCAAAGCGAATGTTCCAACTCCGAGATGCTTGCACCAGCCCATAAATGGATCGCTGGAGCTTGCATACTTTGTTAGCATTTTTAGGATCGACAAAACCCTCCGGCTGCATCATATACAGTTCTTCCTTAAGATGCCCGTTAAGGAATGCCGTTTTGACGTCCATCTGCCATATCTCATAATCATAGTATGCGGCAATTGCTAACATGATTAGGACGGACTTAAGCTTCGCTACGGGAGAGAAAGTCTCATCATAGTCAATCCCTTGAACTTGCCGATAACCCTTAGCGACAAGTCGAGCTTTATAGATGGTGACATTTCCATCCGCGTCCGTCTTCTTCTTAAAGATCCATTTGTTTTCTATCGCTCGCCGATCATCGGGCAAGTCAGTCAAAGTCCATACTTTGTTTTCATACATGGATTCTATCTCGGATTTCATGGCTTCTAGCCATTTGTTGGAATCTGGGCCCGCCATTGCTTCTTCATAGTTCGAAGGTTCACCGTTGTCCAACAACATGATTTCCAGGACAGGGTTGCCGTACCACTCTGGTGCGGGACGTGTCCTTGTGGACCTACGAAGTTCAGTAGCAACTTGATCCGAAGTACCTTGATCATCATCATTATTTTCCTCTTCAGTTGGTGTAGGCATCACAGGAACATTTTCCTGAGGTGCACTACTATCCCGTTCAAGGGGTAGTACTTCATCGAGTTCTACTTTCCTCCCACTTACTTCTTTCGAGAGAAACTCTTTTTCCAGAAAGGATCCGTTCTTGGCAACAAAGATCTTGCCCCCGGATCTTAAGTAGAAGGTATACCCAATGGTTTCTTTAGGGTATCCTATGAAGACGCATTTTTCCGACTTGAGCTTTTCAGGTTGAAGTTTCTTGACATAAGCATCGCATCCCCAAACTTTTAGAAACGACAGCTTAGGTTTCTTCCCAAACCATAATTCATACGGTGTCGTCTCAACGGATTTATACGGTGCCCTATTTAAAGTGAATGTAGTTGTCTCTAGAGCGTATCCCCAAAATGATAGCGGTAAATCGGTAAGAGACATCATAGATCGCACCATATCCAATAGAGTGTGATTACGACGTTCGGACACACCGTTATGCTGAGGTGTTCCAGGCGGCGTGAGTTGTGAAACGATTCCACATTTTCTTAAGTGTGTACTAAATTTGTGACTTAAATATTCTCCTCCACGATCCGATCGTAAGAATTTTATCTTTCGGTCACGTTGATTCTCTACTTCATTCTGAAATTCCTTGAACTTTTCAAAGGTCTCAGACTTGTGTTTCATCAAGTAGACATACCCATATCTACTCAAGTCATCAGTGAGAGTGAGAACATAACGATATCCTCCGCGAGCCTCAACACTCATTGGACCGCACACATCGGTATGTATGATTTCCAACAAGTTGGTTGCTCGCTCCATTGTTCCAAAGAACGGAGTCTTGGTCATTTTGCCCATGAGGCATGGTTCGCATGTGTCAAATGATTCATAATCGAGAGACTCTAAAAGTCCATCAGCATGGAGCTTCTTCATGCGCTTGACACCAATGTGACCAAGGCGGCAATGCCACAAGTATGTGGGACTATCGTTATCAACTTAACATCTTTTGGTATTCACGCTATGAATATGTATAACATTATGTTCGAGATTCATTAAGAATAAACCATTGACCATCGGGGCATGATCATAAAACATATCTCTCATATAAATAGAACAACCATTATTCTCGGATTTAAATGAGTAGCCATCTCGTATTAAACGAGATCCAGATACAATGTTCATGCTCAAACTTGGCACTAAATAACAATTATTGAGGTTTAAAACTAATCCCGTAGGTAAATGTAGAGGTAGCGTGCCGACGGCGATCACATCGACCTTGGAACCATTCCCGACACGCATCGTCACCTTGTCCTTCGCCAGTCTCCGCTTATTCCGCAGCTCCTGCTGTGAGTTACAAATGTGAGAAACAGCACCGGTATCAAATACCCAGGAGTTACTACGACTACTGGTAAGGTACACATCAATTACATGTATATCAAATATACCTTTAGTGTTGCCGGCCTTCTTGTCTGCTAAGTATTTGGGGCAGTTCCGCTTCCAGTGACCCTTCCCCTTGCAATAGAAGCACTCAGTTTCAGGCTTGGGTCCATTCTTTAACTTCTTCCCGGCAACTGGCTTACCGGGCGCGGCAACATCTTTGCCGTCCTTCTTGAAGTTCTTCTTACCCTTGCCCTTCTTGAACTTAGTGGACTTATTGACCATCAACACTTGATGTTCTTTCTTGATTTCAACCTCTGCTGACTTCAGCATTGAAAATACTTCAGGAATGGTCTTCACCATCCCCTGCATATTGTAGTTCATCACAAAGCTCTTGTAGCTTGGTGGGAGCGACTGAAGGATTCTGTCAATGACCGCCTCATCCAGGAGGTTAATGTCCAGCTGGGACAGGCGGTTGTGCAACCCAGACATTTTGAGTATATGCTCACTGACAGAACTATTTTCCTCCATCTTACAACTATAGAACTTGTCGGAGACTTCATATCTCTCGACCCGGGCATGAGCTTGGAAAACTAGTTTCAGCTATTCGAACATCTCATATGCTCCGTGTTGCTCAAAACGCTTTTGGAGCCCCGGTTCTAAGCTGTAAAGCATGCCGCACTGAACGAGGGAGTAATCATCAGCACGAGACTGCCAAGCATTCATAATGTCTTGGTTCTCTGGGACGGGAGCGTCACCTAGCGGTCCTTCTAGGACATATTGTTTTCTGGCAGCTATGAGGATGATCCTCAGGTTCCGGACCCAGTCCGTATAGTTGCTGCCATCATCTTTCAGCTTGGTTTTCTCTAGGAACGCGTTGAAGTTCATGTTGACATGAGCGTTGGCCATTTGATCTACAAGACATATTATGCAAAAAGTTTTAGACTAAGTTCATGATAATTAAGTTCATCTAATCAAATTATTTTAATGAACTCCTACTCAGATTAGACATCCCTCTAGTCATCTAAGTGTTACACGATCCGAGTCGACTAGGCCGTGTCCGATCATCACGTGAGACGGACTAGTCATCGTCGGTGAACATCTCCATGTTGATCGTATCTTCCATACGACTCATGTTCGACCTTTCGGTCTCTTGTGTTCCGAGGCCATGTCTGTACATGCTAGGCTCGTCAAGTTAACCCTAAGTGTTCTGCATGTGTAAATCTGTCTTACACCCGTTGTATGTGAACGTAAGGATCTATCACACCCGATCATCACGTGGTGCTTCGAAACGACGAACTTTAGCAACGGTGCACAGTTAGGGGGAACACTTTCTTGAAATTATTATAAGGGATCATCTTATTTACTACTGTCGTTCTAAGTAAACAAGATGCATAAACATAATAAACATCACATGCAATTATATAATAGTGACATGATATGGCCAATATCATATAGCTCCTTCGATCTCCATCTTCGGGGCTCCATGATCATCTTCGTCACCGGCATGACACCATGATCTCCATCATCATGATCTCAATCATTGTGTCTTCATGAAGTTGTCACGCCAACGACTACTTCTACTTCTATGGCTAACGCGTTTAGCAATAAAGTAAAGTAATTTACATGGCGTTCTTCAATGACACGCGGGTCATACAAAAAATAAAGACAACTCCTATGGCTCCTGCCGGTTGTCATACTCATCGACATGCAAGTCGTGATTCCTATTACAAGAACATGATCTCATACATCACAATATATCAGTCATCATTCATCACAACTTCTGGCCATATCACATCACATGACAATTGCTGCAAAAACAAGTTAGACGTCCTCTAATTGTTGTTGCATCTTTTACGTGGCTGCAATTGGGTTCTAGCAAGAACGTTTTCTTACCTATGAATAACCACAACGTGATCTTGTCAACTTCTATTTACCCTTCATAAGGACCCTTTTCATCGAATCCGCTCCAACTAAAGTAGGAGAGACAGACACCCGCTAGCCACCTTATGCAACTAGTGCATGTCAGTCGGTGGAACCTGTCTCACGTAAGCGTACGTGTAAGGTCGGTCCGGCCGCTTCATCCCACAATACCGCTGAAGCAAGAAAAGACTAGTAGCGGCAAGCAAGTTGACAATATCTACGCCCACAACAAAATTGTGTTCTACTCGTGCAATAGAGAACTACGCATAGACCTAGCTCATGATGCCACTGTTGGGGAACGTTGTAGAAAATTAAAAATTTTCCTACGGTTTCACCAAGATCCATCTATGAGTTCATCTAAGCAACGAGTCAAGGGAGTGAGTTTGCATCTACATACCACTTGTAGATCGCGTGCGGAAGCGTTCAACGGAAGGGTGATGATGGAGTCGTACTCGATGTGATTCAGATCACCGATGACCAAGTGCCGAACGGAAAACACCTCCGCGTTCAACACACGTACGGAACGGACGACGTCTCCTCCGTCTTGATCCAGCAAGGAGGAAGGAGAGGTTGAGGAAGACAGCTCCAACGGCAGCACGACGGCGTGGTGTTGGTGGAGAAGCAGTACTCCGGCAGGGCTTCGCCAAGCTCGTGACGGAGGAGGAGAGGTGTTGGGGAGGGGAGGGGCTGTGCCTTGGTTGTGTGTTGCAGCCCTCCCCTCACCCCTCTATTTATAGGGGAAGGGGCAAGGGGGGCCGGCCCCTCTAGATGGGATCTAGAGGGGGGCGACGGCCAGGGAGGGGGGACTTGCCCCCCAAGCAAAGGGGGTGCGCCCCCCCTTAGGGTTCCCCCCCAACCCTAGGCGCATGGGCCCAAGGGAGGGGCGCGCCCAGCCCTCCAGGGGCTGGTGCCCTGCCCCACGCGGCCCATGTGGCCCACCAAGAGGGGTGGCCCCTCCCGGTGGACCCCCGGAACCCCTCCGGTGGCCCCGGTACAATACCGATATGCTCCCGAAACTTTCCGGTGTCCGCATGACAACTTCCCATATATAAATCTTTACCTCCGAACCCTTCTGGAACTCCTCGTGACGTCTGGGATCTCATCCGGGACTCCGAACAACATTCGGTAATCACATACAAGTCTTCCTAATAACCCTAGCGTCACCGAACCTTAAGTGTGTAGACCCTACGGGTTCGGGAGACGTGCAGACATGACCGAGACGGCTCTCCGGTCAATAACCAACAGCGGGATCTGGATACCCATGTTGGCTCCCACATGCTCCTCAATGATGTCATCGGATGAACCACGATGTCGAGGATTCAAGCAACCCCGTATACTATTCCCTTTGTCAATCGGTACGTTACAAGCCCGAGCCTCGATCGTCGGTATCCCAGTACCTCGTTCAGTCTCATTACCGGCAAGTCACTTTACTCGTACCGTAATGCATGATCCCGTGACAAAACACTTGGTCACTTTGAGCTCATTATGATGATGCATTACCGAGTGGGCCCAGAGATACCTCTCCGTCATACGGAGTGACAAATCCCAGTCTCGATCCGTGTCAACCCAACAGACACTTTCGGAGATACCTGTAGTGCACCTTTATAGTCACCCAGTTATGTTGTGACATTTGGTACACCCAAAGCATTCCTACGGTATCCGGGAGTTACACGATCTCATGGTCTAAGGAAGAGATACTTGACATTGGAAAAGCTCTAGCAAAACGAACTACATGATCTTGTGCTATGCTTAGGTTTGGGTCTTGTCCATCACATCATTCTCCTAATGATGTGATCCCGTTGTCAACAACACTAATGTCCATAGTCAGGAAACCATGACTATCTGTTAACCAACGAGCTAGTCAACTAGAGGCTTACTAGGGACGTATTGTGGTCTATGTATTCACACGTGTATTACGATTTCCGGATAATACAATTATAGCACGAGTAAAAGACAATTATCATGAACAAGGAAATATAATAATAATGCTTTTATTATTGCCTCTAGGGCATATTTCGAACAGGTCCAGCCCATTAGTCCCGGTTCAATCCAGAACCGGGACCAATGGGGGCATTGGACCCGGTTCGTGAGCCCCAGGGGCCGGCCGGGCCACGTGGGCCATTGGTCCCGGTTCGTCTGGACCTATTGGTCCCGGTTGGTGGGACGAACCGGGACCAATGGCCCTCGCTCCTGGCCCACCACCATTGGTCCCGGTTGGTGGGCTGAACCGGGACCAAAGGACGACCATTAGTCCCGGTCCATTCCACCAACCGGGACTAAAGGGTTGGTCCTCGTTGCGGCCAAAGTTTAGTCCCACCTCGCCAAAGGAATCAGACCGGTTTATAAGCCCCTCCCTCTCTGCCTTATTGAGCTCCTCTGAAAATGAAAATAGATGCCCCTATATAGGGAATTTAGGCTAAATTCATACGAATTTCTCTTGAAATTTGTTATGAATTTAATTTGAATTTCCTCTATAAGCGCATCTATGCTCATTTCTGAGTAGCTTTTTATATAGTTTTTTTCTTTTCTGCTATATTTATTATTTTTCTTTTTATTTCTGAGTTGTAATAAGTCATTAAAAATAATCATCTATGCTCATTTTTAGTAAAGTTAATCATAACTATTTTTTCTTCTTTTTATTTCTGAGTTGTAATAAGTCATTAAAAATAAGCATCTATGCTCCTTTTTTAGTACAGTTAATCACAACTATTTTTTGCTTCAATTCATTTCTGAGTAGTTTTCTATATAGTTTTTTTCTTTTCAGCTATATTTATTTTTTTCTTTTTATTTCTTAGTTGTAATAAGTCATTAAAAATAAGCATCTATGCTCATTTTTTAGCAAAGTTAATCATAACTATTTTTTATTCTATTTATTTTTAAATTGTAATAAGTCATTAAAAATAAGCTTTATGCTCATATTTTAGTAAAAAGTTAATCACAACTATTTTC
>NC_041389.1:631677769-631678917 GCF_002162155.2 Triticum dicoccoides
TCTTAGTTGTAATAAGTCATTAAAAATAAGCATTTATGCTCATTTTTTAGTAAAGTTAATCATAACTATTTTTTCTTCTATTTATTTTTGAATTGTAATAAGTCATTAAAAATAAGCATTTATGCTCATATTTTAGTAAAAAGTTAATCACAACTATTTTCTTTTCTTTTTATTTCTGAGTTGTAATAAGTCATTAAAAATAAGCATCTATGCTCCTTTTTTAGTACAGTTAATCACAACTATGTTTTGCTTCAATTCATTTCTGAGTAGTTTTCTATATAGTTTTTTCTCTTTTCAGCTATATTTAATTTTTTTTCTTTTTATTTCTCAGTTGTAATAAGTCATTAAAAATAAAAAAGAGGCGCAATGCTTGTTAATTTGCTTCAAGCCTTTCGGAATAGTGTCAACTGCACTGCACATAGCTCTGTGCAGTCTACCGTATTCCTCAAGGCTTGAAGCTAACCAACGTGCTGGAGCATTGAGCCTCTTCGTCATTGTCTCTGCACTCAGGGCTTATAAACAGCTGCGAGTGCCTTTCGCTTGGCGAGGTGGGACTAAAAAAACAGCTGCAGGAAGAATCAAAATAAAATAAATAAATAAAAGTGCCACCTAAAGGGCTACCACGGCTTGAATACGACTAGAAACCCAACAATGGGCCAGGATTCAGGCCCGCAATAGGCCCAATAGGCCCACAGGCACATATAGTGTGTTTAGGCCCGTAAGCCTGCATTTGAGAGGAGCTCGAGAGGGCAGCGGGACTGGGGCTTATAAACCACTCTCGAGCTCCCTCAGCTAGCGAGGTGGGACTAAACTTTCGTGCCGCGACGCGGGTAACACATGGCCTTTAGTCCCGGTTGGTGACACCAACCGGAACTAAAGGGGTGCATTGGTACCGATTCGTGGCACCAACCGGTACCAATGCCCCCCCCCCTTTAGTCCCGGTTGGAGCCACCAACCGGGACCAAAGGTCTTTGTTTCCCGCCCTTTGGGCTGCTGAAAAGAGGCCGTTGGTCCCGGTTGGTGGCACCAACCGGGACTAAATGGGGCATTAGTCACGGTTGGAGCCACCAACCGGGACCGATCCTCTTGCTATATATACAGGACTTAGCAGTTTTCGATCTCTCCTGCTCCAGTCCCGTCGTCGCGCG